>NW_011337489.1:0-4643 GCF_000735185.1 Notothenia coriiceps
TCGCTTGGCGGCTCGCTCGCACTTTGGCTGTGAGCTGCGGGCGCCTGATAAGTCAACATCCCCCACTTTCATCACTTACAGCGCCCAATACAAGGCAAATGAAAAGTGTAACTGGGGTGAAAAGGGTGTTACCTTGACTTAATTATGTATGTTGTTACATCAAGGCTGAAAATTAGGATGAGCCAAACAGTCAAAAATGTTTTTTTCCCTCCCAGAACTACCAGCGCAGCGCCCCCTCCCCCCCCCAGATCTGGCACCCTGGGCGATCGCCTATGTCGCCAGTGCTACGGGCCGGCCCTAATGCTGCATGAAGACGTAGTACACGTTCTCCTGGCGAGACCTCAAATCATCTTACACATCCACTGGACGTAGATTCTAAAAGTACAATATACACTTCTCGCTAGAAATCTAATCAGAAAGCATTTTAATGGCCAAACTATCCCACAATTTAGGATTTTCCAGAGAGGGTTATTTGTGAATAAACGACCCTCCGGAGCGTTTGCAATCAACGGGAGCATGTTATTTCTTACACGACCACTAGAGGTGCTACACTTTAAAACGTGGCTCTGGGTCATAATAAGCTGCTGACCAATAAACCTATTTGGTCGTTTTTCGTTGGTCCTAGAGGACAGGCTGAAAAATACAAGTAGAACAATTGTGGTTTTACCAGCTGGTAGTAAACACTGCACATTTTTCAAGTTTGTGAATGTTTTCTTAATACACATGTCTTGTGAAGTTGGTTTCACACATTTGTGTTTTTATATTTGCCTCGTTTTTGAAAGTGCAGAACGTTTTCCTAATTGAAGTGTTTTGGGCCATTTTGGCGCGTTTGCCAACATAGAAACAAACCGGTATTACGGTTCAAGCACATTTGAGTCTCAGTTCAAGCAGGAGGCTTTGGTTGTAGCACAGAAACAATAACATCCAACAAATAGTTTACATGTCAAACAAGAATATTTCAATCACTTGGGATATTTTCTATATCTTACTGGATTTTGGTCAAGCAATTGATAGCTGTTGTGTCTTTCCTTGTTGGCAGGTACATTTTTTACCGTCATAGTTAGCGAATTTGATAAATGGAAGTTGCAAAAATACCATAAACCTTAATCTGATATAGAAATAACAACTGATTGAGAACCCTTTCTTCCTCTCCCTATTTTTCTGGAGCAAACTTACAAAAGCCTAGTGTTGCTGCCTGATCCGTACTGGAAACCCAACAATCTGATTAGGTCATTTACAAAGCAAGAGAAAAGGTATGTTACATGTAAGGCAAATCTCTCCTTCATCTGCAGAAGAAATGCCTCCTGGTTTGGAGGTGTCCCTAAGCCTCAAGAGGGTGCCAACAGTGGGTGAGAGCATCGTCATGTTTGTAATGGTCAGGAACAACTCGAGCAGCTCCCGGGTTCTGATGGAGCACGTCAACGCTCAGCTGAAGGAGTACAACAGAAACGCACAGGAGAGCTTCTGGAAGTCTCACAAAGAAGAGTGCATAAAGGCGGGGGAAGGTGTGTACTTTTTCTCATGCTAAAGAGGCCCTTTGGGGTTTTCCCTTTCCTGTAGCATTATAAAGGTTGGTGTGCATGTAAATGGTCTGAAGGGGCAAAAATCTGTTTCTCTCCCCCACACTCGACTGAAACGCATCCATTGGACTCCTTTGTTTACTTCTCTAACATAGTGACATCTCTAAATAACACTCAAATCTCTAAACAGTTCACAAAAACCTATATAACACACTACAGGAAAGGGAAAAGGCCAAAAATGCATAAAAGCACCCCTTTAACAATGAATTATAAAGCTGGTAAACAAGAAGCTATACTATCCAATCATATTGTTCCTTTCTAAAAACTACAGGAATATCCACCGTGTTTTTTTTTAAAAAGGTATCAGGCCTTGCTTTTATAATATGGTCTAATTTCTGTTAGGCCAGAAAAGGATAGAGGTTGTTAAGCCAATATTTTTCCAAAAGACAGATATTTTATGTTAAGCTTGAAGAAGGGAAAACACTTTGTTAAAAATGTGTATTTTTTTGTGTGTCCATCTGCAGTTCTGAAGCTGGAACACTCCATCCTTCCCTCTGAGTACGAGTCTGTGCTGGCCGATGATGACATTATGAATGTGGCCGTTGTGATAAAGGACCTCCTGACGAAAGAAAGGTTCCTGGCCACGCAGGAGTTCAACGTAACCTCACCAAAGATAACCGTGGAGGTACAGTACAGCAGCAAACTCCACCCTTCACAAATACACTGTGCTGTGTTCTCTCTATATCTTTTTCTTCTGCAGCGCTCTTTACTATGATATTCTGTATCCTGTTGGTTGCACATGACAAGATTAATGTACGTAAATGAAGAGCATAAACCAAAATGTAACCAACATATGTTACTTTTCTTTAGGCAAACAACCTCCAAGAAATTACAGTTTTCCTTATCAACCAGCGCTTTTAATATAGGTACTTTTGTCAAAGAACAATGTTTTAAAGGTTTTTATTTTTTAATAGATAAGCTAATATTGCCCTTTCGAGCAGAACATAAAAATCCCTATGCTAGGTGGTAGCACTCAGTAGGAATGGTACTCAACTGTAAAGTGTGTATTGCACATGAGCAGCGCTATTGCACGCTATTGAGTTTTTTCGGTGGCTTTAGTGTGCCTTCCCATGTAAATACTTAATTTAAATGCATGTCAAACAAAAAATAGGATCGGTTTTCAATTTATCTCCATCCGAGTCTGAAATCCAAATGTCCCACATCAAACTGTGTTATCATTAAACTGTAGTCAGGGTAAGGGCATAAAAGGGATAAAGGCATGGGTTTGAAAAAGGTCTTTATTCTTTATTTTTGATCCACAATAGCTTCCATAAAGTGTTGTCCAACACTCTTTTTTGGCCCACACAAAATCAAAATAAATAAAAAAAGTAAAGAGCAACAGGTTCCAAACGACCTAACTAACATAAATCAGTATTTGTTGATGGACATTTTGAAAGAAAATGTCCTTATGATCCATCTGACGTTTATGTGGAGGTAGAAGAAGCTTTAGAGAGCCAGTATTAAAGTTTTTCACAAAATAAAAAATGGTATTTTGCCAGAATATCAGGCCCTGTTAGATGATAATCATGTTTTAATCCCACACAACCTTGCAGTGAACTAGTTTCCTGTAATTCGAAAGAACATGTTTTCTATCTGCTGGCAGCAAGAATGCTTTCTGTTTCTGTTGGAACAAAACCTCAACAGGAATGTGAAATGAGAACAATGACCTAAAGAAAAATGTAGTTTGTGCTGATTTAAAGCCAACTCGACCACACCTGCATTCCTTTTTTTGTAAAGAAGTGTAAGTGTTGACCAGCAAAGATTCAAAGGATTTGTTTATGTGTTTATTGATTTCACTATTTAAAGCATAAACACAACAGATAACAAAACAATGGGTTACGTATTGTAACCCTAGTTATATAAGCACTGGCGGAGCCCTCTACTGGCCTCTATGGGTACTGCCCTTGACCTCACTATGCGAGCGTTCACCTACTGAAAAATCTATAAACGTAGCCGGCCCCAGGGGCGGGTCTACCTGAGTGCGCGCGCAGGCCCACAGTATACAAGGCGGCCTCGCCTCCCGACCGTTATCCTACACCCTATTCAGCGAGCGGCATAGGACAGACAGGGCCCCCTAGTAGAGGGCTCCGCCTCTGCTTGTATAACTAGGGTTACAATACGTAACCCATCCTTATATCTCTCACAAGCTCCGCCCTCTACTGGACTCTATGGGTACAGTGGGTGGAGCACTGATGGATACACGCCCTGTCGTCCAACAACCCATCACACTGCCCCTAGCCGGCATTTTTTGGTTAACAGCCACTGCACCGCAACCTCTCCTCCCTCGGTTATGACCGTGGAGGAGCCGGGGCCGCAGTTTACTTGGCTGATAGAGCACACCCAGACACGCTTACCTCGCAAAGGTTGTGCATGGGAAAAATAGTGAGGACGGCTCCCCCTGCCCTAAGGAGCATGGGAAAACACAAGTGCAATATGTTCGGGGGGGGGGGTCAGATATCTACTGAGCCACAAGACAAGGGCTGTGGAAAACCACAGAGTACAGTGGCTGTTTCGTTGGTTGGCGAACAGGTCCACCTCCGCTCTCCCGAACCGGGCCCAGATCTGCTTCACCACCTCCGGGTGAAGCACCCAATTGCCTGGCGGGGGCCCACCTCTTGACATGAGGTCGGCCCTCCGTTCTCCCCAGGTCCCGGGATGTGAGGGCTCTCAGGGACAAAACAATCTCTTGAGGCCCATAACCATGCTGTGGTCAACAAGGGGCGGAGCGGCTCCGCTCTCTGTCCTGTTGATGTACGGCACTGTGGTCCAGTTGTTGCTCCTCACAAGGCAATGTTTGGCCTGTATTACAGGATTTTTAAGTGCTGGAGGGACCAACCCCATGCCGCAGCTCTAGGAGGGTTTTGCGTTGAGTCTCGTCAGAGGCCCGAGTGCCACCTATAGCTCTCTCCAGGCATGGTCCCCCCCCATCTGTCACGGATGGTCTGTGAACACGCGTGATGTAGGAGTCACTCGCCCCGCAGACTTCCCCCTCGGAGATGGGCACTGGGGACCCCCGTACCGGAGTTGCCCACCACTGAGGGGGTGTAGTTACGACGTCGTGGC
>NW_011337489.1:7961-18978 GCF_000735185.1 Notothenia coriiceps
ATATTTTCGGTCCTATATATTACGTGCGAATAATTTGCCGAATATATACTGTAGTAACATAAAGTGTTGTCTCCCCACAATAACTTATCAGTCCTTGTATCACTGTAACATACAAACCGCCTGTTTATGTTTTGCGTCTAATCCGTTCACCTATATATATATATAGAGACGCATAGGGGACGGACCTAAACTGTACATAAAGAACACTAACTAAAGGAGCAAACAGCTCCCAACTGCAGCCCCCAGTCTTTAGAACAAGGATTCGGGCGAGCTTCGGTTCTTCGAGGCTCCGCTTCCTGCTGGAGATAAAAGTTCAGGAATCGCATCACACTCGCACCAATCCGCTGACGGTGACGAGTGACGTTCTGGCCTCACCGTGCCGTGAGCCCCCGGGAGACCACGATGTGCGCGGACGCTAAAACGTATTTTTTACCGTAATCCAAATATTATTAAAGTTTCATACGGGTCTTTGAAAGGGACAGATTAATGCGCGTACCAGTCCTTCTGCGGAAGTCGGCCGGCGCAAAAAAAGATAAGCAAAATTACGTAACCTTGTGCAAGAAAACTAGCTCAAATTGTCGAGACCGCGCGTGCTCCGCCTCTCTGCCAGCGCATTTCATTGCCAAAACTAAGACAAGAAACATGGGAGTGTTGTCCAACCTAGTAGTCACCGTAAGCGTAGGTTGTATGAGTACGTCAGTATCCTCTGGAGAACCTTGGAGCGAAATTAACCTCTAGATCATACACGTCGATGTATTAATTCAACTCTGTTCGCAGTAACCGTGGAACTTTAAGCATGGGCTACACCATCTTACAGGATGTGTGTTTTGTAAATGGTTGTAAAAGACGTGTTACGTGCTCCCCTCCTGTTTTGTCTCTCTGTCTCCCCTGCTGCACAGACACACCTGGTCCGCCCCTGGCTCCGCCTCCCCCAGGTGTCCTAATTACGTTCAGCTGGGGACTTGAAAAGCAGAAGCTGGAGGAGAAGAGTTCTCTTTCCCGATCTTGATGCCGGAAGACGTTGTCCGTGGACTTCCTCCTTCTACTGTTTCAGGATCTCTAGTTCCGAGTGTTTTGTGTCTTTTGTACGCTGGAGTAACAGGTAGTCTAGGTTTTTCGCGGCTTTGTTTTCTCCCGTAGGGTTTTGTTAGATTTCTGGGTAGCGGAGGGAAGCTCTGGGTCCTACGGCCCGTGGTGTGGCTGGCCCAGGCCCGCTTGTCCTTTTGTTTGTTTCCTGTCCTCCAGCGCCCTTGTTCATTTGCCGGCTGGCCATGTGAGTACGGTTGTGTTACAATAAATGATCACCGTTAAATGCTGCGTGTTTGATGTGTTTTATTTTATGTTGTGGGTCTCCCCAACGAGTCTCTATCACTAGTAGAGGGCGGGTCGTAACAGGGGCGCGCGCTATGCCATAATGCGATTCTCCCTCAAACAAAAAAATGCATTACCCTGAGTTTTTACGCTAAGTGCCGTGTGCCTCATGACAATCACACGCCGGCCATAATGCCCCTGTATCCGCAGAGCACTCTGATGGCACTTCCTGCAGTTTATTACCCTCGCCTGCGCATGCCCACTAGCTGCTTCCTTTACTGGAGTTACAACTGGGGCAGCGAGTGGGGAATCAGTAGCCTACAGTTAACATTATGTGGAAGTGTGGAATTGTTGAAATAAATTACATTTAGACTGGGATAAATGCAATCATCTTTTTTATTGAAAGTATGCCTCACATTACTTGCATTAAAGAGTCCCACCGGGACGCTTCCTCCCACGGCCAGTCAGCTCCGGGAGGACGGGGCACCCCACTCCGAAGCTCTCTGCTGAGGTGGGGCGGGAGCGGAATTCAAAATGTTATAGAGAATACAAGATAAATATAAATAAGAACATATGGATTCAAAGTGATGACAAACTTACAGAACAAAACATGATAAAGCAAAAATAATAATAAAAAAAGAAGGAAATGTTATTTTGAAGTGTTTAAGTATTTGTGTATGTGGTATGCTTATGTTGGTGTTTTTGATTTGTACTCCTGCATTGACTCCTAATCAATAGTAATGCTAAAGGTCACTATCAGTGCAACAAAACAATATAGTAATACAACAAGAATGCAGAGATTTTTAAAACATAGGGAAAAGCAGTTACAAAAAGGTGGATAAATGGTCTTGTAGGAGCTTTTTTTTTACCCTTCCATAGTTTGGTACCACTACATTTGACAAATTCCATTAAAAGGCTTTATAGGTCATATGTGCAATAGCTGCCGTGTACGGTATACTCAACATATATTATACCTAACATAAAATAAAAAATACATAAAATAATGCAATAGAAAAATTGGTGCAAGTAAGTTGCAGGAACAACAATATATACATATAATATAGAATAAGATAAAACAGAGTTTACATTTTAACACTCTACTGTATAATAATTAGAATGGAGCAGGAATGAGTCCTAAACCTGGAAATGAGTCAGCATTTTTTTGGTTCCCTCGTCTCAAAGTCAACTGTTTTTTGAATCAATGTCCAAAGTTAGTCAATATCATAGAAAACAGCGGTTGCTAACAAGTGAATAAATGAGATGACTAAACATCATCACGGCTAACATTAGCCGCTGTTAGCGTAGCGGTGGTAACGTGAATCTTGTGACTGTAGTTTGTTTATAGCACCATCTCGTTTTCGGGACCCCCTTGAAAACAAGATGGTGCATCTCAAAGGTTTTATCCCAATAAATAAAATGTCTATAACAGCATAACATTAGCTTTGAACTTCTTGTGATTGCAGTTCCAATGTGGTTAGATGCCTGACATAAGGACTGTGGTTAACACTGGCTTACAAGATTTGTTTGTTCTCCGACCAAATATGTCAGTAAATGCTCGACTTGTGAATATCCGGAGCTTCTATGTGTCATAAAAACAGCGGTTGCTACATAAACTTATAAACGTCATCACATGACACAAGTCTGCCCGGTTGTGCACATCACCACCACCCAGACGATGTAGTTCGTTTATAGCTCAGCATTAGCTTTTTACTCCTGCCGATAAATGGTAATTGTGGTATTAATATTTGGAGATTATCCTGCTGAACAAAACATCTATGTACCATAAACGTTTGCTAAAGAGTTTATTTTTTGCAACATTCAGAAGTCCAATGGTAAAATGTCATTGCTTTGTATGTAGGGAGCCATGTGCTAACTTCCAGGTTGACCTAAAAAAAATATGTCATTAGTGCACCACTCTATAGGCCTACTGTAAAATAAAATAAAAACTGTAAAATATTTTTGGAATAATTTATAAAGAATTATTGCACAGAGCTTGTTGTCTCGTGTCTCATCATTTTACTGTGTCTCTTCCACAGATTGAAGGAGGGGGCAGCATCCAGATGAAGAAGGAGTACAAAGCCCATGTGTCCTTCACCAACACATGCAGCAATAGTGTGAATGGAGCCGTGCTGACAGTAGAGGGGTCTGGCCTGCTGCAAGGCAAACAGGAATCCAGGTGAGTCTGACACAAGGGCCTCACAATAAATCATCTTGTGCCAAAGAACAGGTGTCGTTAGAAAGAAACCTTGTTACCTTGGAGGGTTAGACATATCCTTCCTTTATCTGTGAGCTGGATGAAGAGTTGGTCTGTAGTGTCAGTGTCTGAGGAATGCTGTCAGATCAGTTTGTGCAGAACGATAACATCTGAACGTGTTTAGCTAAAGTATGGACCTGTCATCCTCGTTAAATGCAATAATATATATGCATGCAATGATCCCCTCCTGACTTTCTAACCATTATTCAAATTCAAAGTACAATGTTCTTCATTGGCAAAGCAGGTAACGATTTAAATCTAATTTAAAAAAAACTACATTTTTTAAGAGCATTATAATCTATGGCAATAGAAACTAATTATAAAATTGACATTTACTTAAAAACACTTAAAAAGCCAAAAACATACAAACTACAACAAGCTAAAAATAAATAATAACTGTTGAGAAATACAAGAATAAAAACACTTAATAATTAAATGCAATGATGAGGGCCGGCTTCAGACAGAGGGTGAAAAGAGGTGCTCCAGCACAGACAGTATGAGAAAAATAAAGACCATTTTGAACATTAAAGCATGGAGACATGTCACTATGGAGCACGACGTACAAATATGAACCTGAAAAGGAGAAAAATAGTGCCCCTTTATGTTCAAATACACACATTAAAAACAAACTGGACCTATACACATTAGGCCCAATTTACACATACATTATTGTGCTATAAAAGAAAAACACGACAAAAGAAAACAGAACAAAAGCAATGTTACCTTCCTGTAGGGACGTTTTCAAATGTGTATCAGCGGTAATGAACACAGCAGAAACAAAGAAATGTGGTTTTGCAATACTTTCTTAGCCTATTTGCTCCATGCGGGGGCTTGAATCGGAGACCATCTCAACCCAAGCCAACCCATGCTGACTGTGGCATGTGGGCATTATTGAAATCCACATGTTCTGCTTAGCCTTTATTAGAGGGATTTCATTTTGCAGTGATCGCTTTTACCTCTCACCTTTGTTTCTGATGTTTAAATTCCTCCTGATGCAAATTTGAGAAATGCCTTACAGGAATGTAACACTGGTTATGTTCTCTTTTCTTTTGATATGTTTTTCTGACAAAGCTGCAACTGCATTTAGTTGTGCAATCCCATTGTGCAGAATGAAAATAACGATCTATGAAACCTTTTATTTTTTAGACAATCTGTTTTTCTCTGGGTTCTCTGTCAGTGTCACTAGTTCATTATGTTATAAGTCTTTGCAATGTATAATCAATAACACATTTTAATATCCATTTGTCTTTATTTGTTTATTTGTTTTTAATCCATTGTAGTGTTAAGATTTAATCTTATGTTTCCCTCCCAGACAGGAATAAGATTGCTAAAAAGAGAAGATATTCAGCAGAGTCATGTAGAGGGATGATTGTAAGAGGGATCATTGTGCTTTAGCATTTGTTTTATTCGCTTGAAGGGGCCCTAAATGTTCATATTTGTAATTGTTGCCTCTACTGTGACATGTCTCCATGCTTTAATGTTCAAACAGTCTTTATTTTTCTCATACTGCCTGTGCTGCAGCACCTCTTTTCACCCTCTGTCTGAAACCAGAGCCCAGTCTGCTCTGATTGGTTAGCTGGCCGGCTCTGTTGTGATTGGTCCGCTGCCTAGAGATGTCCCACTCCTCAGCCTTTCACGTACAATGTGTTGGAGTGCTGGCCAATAGAAGCGCAAGTGTGACAAAGTGATTGTGGATAGAACAGACACTACCCACAGTCACTATGTTACGTAAGTAAACAGAGGGGTCCAATGGAGGAGTTTCAGGCAGAGGGGGAGTGTGTGGGAGAGAAACTCCCTCTGGAGGGAACACAGGGATTTTAGCCTTTGCAGACCATTTACATGCACTAACATTTATATATAGTGCACTACAGGAAAGGGATAACTCCAAAAAGCATAATAGGGCCCATTTAATAATCTCCACATGGTAAAAGATCTTGAATAACTTGAAGTATAAATCAACACTCATCGCCGACACACACAGAACTATTAGAATAGTTTTTGGCTATCTCACAACAACAATTGATCTCTGATTCATGGCTGCTCTGATCATATTCTAAGTGGGTCCCTGTGTGTGTTGAAATGGGGAAAGATTAAAGTTTTTTCTCTCTCTGTTAGGATGGCTATCCTGAAGCAGGACGAGAAGATAGAGAAGACAGTGACCATCATGGCCGCTTGCCCCGGCACTAAACTGCTGAAGGCGACTTTCTCACACAGTAAAAGCCCCAAAGCCATTTCCAGAACCTTCCACAAAGTCACCGTCGTGAGTGCATGACACTCATGAGTCCATCCTCCAGAAAAGCTCCAGGAAATTATTTTCTTTGCAGTAAGACCTGGACAGTGACTTTGTTTTATTGTTAAAATGTTGTGTTTTGGTAGTCTCCATTCATTGATCCATTCAAAATAATCAACATACACGATATTCTGTAACGGTGATCGGGTAAATCAAAGTCAGAGAACAATATTTCTGTATTATATCATACATGGTTTGATCATTTAAAAAAATATCCAACAGGTTTTACATACATGTACCATACTATACACAAAACACTTTTTATATATGATAATATGAATATATCATAGTATTTAGTACTTGTCTTCTTTACCTTTTCTTTTGGAGTTGCATACATACATTTCCATCAGTAAACTCAACCAGCGGATTGTCTCAGAAATGTCAGGCAAAACGAAATGTCTCTAATATGATTGGTAGCAACCTATAGAAAAAAATCACTTATTAAGTAGCCAGTTTCAAAAAGATCTGATGACAGCATTATGAGTATGTCTTCACACTGATGGTTCATATATAAAGAATACACACTGTATACTTTTCACTTTATGATTATAAAGAAGGGGCCTTATGTGAATTATGATTAAATAGTTATCACAAAGATACGAGATAATGTCATGATTCCTTAACCTCTACTAGTGAGTCAGATCATGGGAAACTTAGTTGCCTTTAACTTTCAAAGTGCTTTACAGATTAAAAGCAAAAGACATTTGAGAACAAATACAGCATAAATACAATATTAAAAAGGCATTTAAATCTGGTAGCACAATTTTTTCCATAAATAGCATAACAAAATTATATATTTTTTTTATTAATCAACCAAATAGTAAAACGAATAAAAGAATCAAATAGAATGAGGTGGTTTCACAACAAAGCACTATTATAATAAATCAAAAAAGAAAGTCTAGCCGATCAAATACCAACTGGAAGATGGGACTGCACGATTATTTTGACTGATGTGGCAATTAGATATCGGAGAGATTCATCATAATTGAATGATTAAAAAACACATAATACATGCTCATTGCGTGATTTTCCTTTTCAACAGGATCTGTACCAAACTAAAGGCTTTTTTGAGTCTGTAGAATACAATTTGTAGGGCGGTACTTCTCTGCTGCTTAAAAATACTTAAATCATATTGGGATTTTGTTTACACTTTTGATCAAATGTGCAGCCCTTCTGGATGAGGTACCAATACAGAAAATGCTTGATTTCCCTTTGACCTACTTCCTGTCAGCCTTGCCAGTCAAGTTTCTCACCATTTATAGAAAATAGCAATATAACAGACATTTGTCCTGTCAACACCCCCAACGTGCCTTTGACTTTCTGCGAATGTCACTGAGTTCAAACTTGTAATCATGCATTACGATGGAAATGACAATAGTGAAGCTAGGTAGATTGTGTGCTAGATAATAAACGTGTAACTTGTGATTGTCCCTTCACAGGCTGAACTGCATTTCTGTTATTGAGTATCAGCACTAGATGGCAGCGTTGGAGTGTCTACCAATGGGTCTGTGTCTGTTTTCTCTCAAGAAATCAATGATCTGCTTTCCTACGCTTTTGATTCTGGTTATTTTTTATCACTTTGCCTTTGGCACTGCCTGCACCCTGTGATCATTCAGGGAATATTTGACATTTAGTCTCAGAAGTCAATTTAAATTAGTGGCTAAATGATTTTCCTGTGTTCCTTTGCCCCTTTTGTAAAACTATGTCCCAGCTGTCAGTTACAGTGCAAAGAGCATACATATTTTTCCATGCACACCAATTGCTTAATGCATCAGTAATTTCTTTTTAATTGGCACAATGTCTTTATTTTAAAAAAAAAATTACTTTTTCATTGAAAAATCTTATTTGCTGTGAACATCGGGAGAGAAAAAGAAATGTTAAAATTCCTATATTTCAGACTTATTTCAGAATTTATAATCACAGATTCTTGTGGCTAAATCTTTTGACTTGGACTGATTTGAGTTGAATAGATAATTAAACTCATCAAATTTAGAAAAGGTCTCATCATGCATTGCTTCATAGTTAAAAGCAGCCATTTAACCCCTGAAAATAAGTCATGGCTGCTTCTCTGTTTTCTAAAATGTTTTTTTGTGTGTTGTGTTTTCACATTATTTTTGACAGATGAAAATGTGGAGCAGAGAAAGCAGAGTAAACAATGCAACAATTGTCCCAAAGCTGGAACCATAATAAATTAAACAATCCTGACGACGATAATGTTTGGTATACATATATTTTAAATGCTCCTTTGTTAACCTTAGTTTTGTTGTTAAATCTTGTTACATTTCAGGGATAATTGTGTTCAAGATTCATAGTCACCAATGATGACTGTCCCATTGTTTGTTTGTTTATTGGTTGAGTTGTCCGGGACCATGTACAAAAGAACATAAATCACAGATGCGTTAAAGCAGATTATAGCAGTTTGCTCATTTCCATCTGCAGTCCACATTATTGAACTTGTCTTAAATTCACTTCACTATTTATTTACCCGTCTATTTGTCCTTTTGTCTTAGTACTGTCAAATATTGTTTCCAGTTTCTATCATATAAAGTCATGCTGATCCATTACTCTTTGGTTCCGTAGTGTATATACAAATAAAGGACTGGCTTATCTTAAGCCAGTTGAGTAGCACTTGAAATGTTTGGCTCTATGAAGCCTGATGTACTTATATGATTCTGTTTTCTTTAAGGTTGTATCTTCCTGGTCGAATGTACTTACTGTAAGTCGCTTTGGATAAAAGCGTCAGCTTAATGTAATGTAATGTAGTGTTTTGTCATTGACAAAAAAGCTAATTGATCAGCATATTAAGTGATGTATGTATGTAACACCTCTTAAATGTCAGCTTCATTTAGCTAAACTCATATTGTTAGGGGAGCTAAACCCAGTTTAAATGTTTTTCTATAGTGGAGAAGCATTGTTAACTAATATAAGGTAAACTCTATTCGTGTTATATACTTTTCCAAACTCTTTCCATGAGTCCTGCATGGTGTACAGACCATTGCCAGCAGCTCGAAGACCATTTTGGCCACTGAAAGAGAAGCTACTTTACTGTAGTAATTCCTTCCAGAAATAGGCCCATCAGAAAGCCTGTAAAACTATACTGAGTGAGCGCGGACAAGGGCACTTTACTGCTCACCCTGCACTTTTCTCTGTCAATATAATGGGCTTATAAATGGGATGATATAGAAGACTTCAGCTCTGTATTTGGGCATTTAATTTCAGGCAGCTCTGAGAAGCTTTCCACTGAGATGCTTTACGGATGCAGCTTCCTCCACGAGGATTGTTTTGACCTGAAGGATTCCAGGCTGACATGTTTGTACCGAGCAGCTTGTGATCTCACCTCGGTGTCAGGGAGATGGAAGCAGAGGCGTTGGCAGACGGAGACGATAATCAGACTCCACGCTTGCTGATTTTCAGACAAATTAAACGTCAGGGGAAAGCAGGGAGCGGGACCGCTGGGCTGCTTTGAAAAGCTGAGGCTATCATAAATTATGAATGGCTCCCCTCTCTGCATCCCTCGCTCTCTTCAACCATCCTGATCTTCATCCATCCTCGACTGTTGATCCCATTTGTTCCTTTCTTACTTTCTTCCTCTGTCATTTCTCCCTCCTCTGCACCAATCACCTCTTTTTTTAATCACTTCTTCTTCGCCTCCTTTATCTTCTGTCCACACCTCCCTCCCTCGGTTCTCCCCCTCATTTCTGCCTTCTTTTTGACTTCACTGATTTTCCTCCCTCCCATCCATCTGCTGTTCATTACCTCTACCCTCCTTAATCTTAATCACTTTTTCCTCTTTTGCATATCCCTCCCTTTCTTCATTACTTCCTTCACTTGGACCCTTATTGCCTCCTGTTTTCCCGTTGTTTTCTCTTCTGATTTTTCCTTTGTCATTGTAAGGCCAATAGTTAAGCTAGCTAGTAAACATATCTATTTTAGATATTGTTTCAAACTTTGACTTTAGTAAAGATCCTCAAACACAGCCCACTATCCAAGCAATTCCAATCATATTAGACAATTCTACACCCAACGATTAACAGCCAATACTAACATTCAGTAAAAAATGCAGGTCTCCTATCACCTATCTACCTATTGGATCAAATATAAAAGTCAGCCGAATTAGTGTTGATATTGCAAGGAGACGTATTGTGTGAAGAGAAATTGAAGATGTTGTTTAATTGCTGATATATTTATGATCCACGTCACATATTCAGTTTCGGCGGCATTTCTTCCAGTTTGTCCAAAGGTCTTCTCATCAGGGCTCTATAAATAAAGAACTACGGCAGACGTGTAATATTTAATGCAGCCGAACCGTGTATTACAATGCCGTTATGTGATGACTTCCAAAGAGAAAAGCAAGCACACTCGGAATAAAGTATTCTTTTCTTTTAAATTTTTTTTTGGGGGATTTCACATCGCATAAACACCATATCCCAACCTGCATTGCGGCTAAAACATCCAATTACCGAGCTTCAACGATAGCTGAGGATTATAGGTAGTTCGATGTTTTAGCCTATCAAAACCTCTGTTTTGTATTATAGCAGCTAACGGATGGAATCAATTCATGGGCTGCACAGGTTGTCATGTCCGACTATCACAAGTAGAATAATAATGAAAGATACGCCGGTAAAATGTGCCTGTAGAAAACGGCTTATGCCACAAAAGGATAGCAACAATTAGTCAAGATAGTCAGTTTAGCTTCGGTTGCTATGCTAACATCACCCATTTTATACCAGAGAAACTTTCATACAGTGTTGTGATGCCAAACAGCGTCAATTCAGACTGACACACATTCACTTATGGGGAATTGGGGATATGTATCAGCTGCTTGTGTGACAGTCGGACAGTGAATACTTTACAGCGGCCGCTGCTGTGAGTTAACGGGAGAATAAACTCCAGTGGACGAGCAGCACTGCAGCAGTCGGTAAATGCAGCTGAAACACATTAATAAACAATGAACCACGGCACCCTGGAGAAAAGTATAAGGTTGGAGAAGTCGTTATTTATTTAAATCTGACTTCGTATGATTAAAAGCAACACAATCATCGACCCGACGCAGTCCCCCGTTGTTGATGTTGTTGTGAGCGCTGTTGGGGAGCAAATCAGCGATGTAAACGGTGACGTCATGACGCAGCAGCGGCTGCAACAGTCGGGCTCTGGGCGGTGTG
>NW_011337490.1:0-603 GCF_000735185.1 Notothenia coriiceps
TTTATCATTACTTTGAGAAAAAGTATTATTAATTTAACCCTTTTAGAAGGGAATGTCATTTTCGAGCCTGAAACCTGAAAAACAGGCTTGGGGCCTAACAGGTTAATTAAAGTGGACCTATCATGCTATATTTGAATAATATATTGTAGGACCATACCTATATAAGGCATATTTATATTTTTTATTTTTCAAAATACCAAACAGATCATGCATTTTATCCATTCCTCATTTCGCTCAATTTAACAGTCTTTCATGCACGGATTCAGTGAGAACAGCACCATCTACAGGCCTGAAATATGTACTACAGCGTCTCCAGCGCTTTCGAACGGCAATGTCCGTGGCTGTCTCCTCCTGATTGGTGGAATTGGCCCAATAGCCGTAGCGCCACCGTCCTGACGTCAGAAAGTGTTCAAATCTGGATCAGTCTGTATCAGATCCTTTGCAGCCCCTTTTTTAGAGATTTGGGTATGGAGGAAAATAGAGAGGGTTGTGTTTTCTGACACTTGGTGAGTTCCCTGACACACCGGGGACACATATTCATGTATAAAAGACGTACAAAGGTGCATTTTGCATGATAGGTCCCCTTTAAATCAATAGCTAACT
>NW_011337491.1:0-262 GCF_000735185.1 Notothenia coriiceps
AGAAATCTGTGATAGTGAGCACTTCTCCTTTGCCGAGATAATCCATCCCACCTCACAGGTGTGGCATATCAATATGCTGATTAGACAGCATGATTATTGCACAGGTGTGCCTTAGGCTGGCCACAATAAAAGGCTACTCTGAAACGTGCTTTTTGCTTTATTGGGGGGGTCTGGGGGGGTCCGAAAACCAGTCAGCATCTGGTGTGAGGGTTAGGATTAGGGTTAGGGTTAGGGTAATGTTGTGAATCGAGTGGCCCATGGT
>NW_011337492.1:0-6838 GCF_000735185.1 Notothenia coriiceps
CGATGAGATTGTTCAGGAGAGACACAGCTTTCTAACGATATCTCTGTTGACATGGTGCACACAGCGGTCGCGGTACTTTATGTTATGTTAGAATGCTAACTTTTGGTGAATTTAGGAGAAATCTACTGACGCAAATAGACAAACTATAGTAAAATAAACACTTAAATGTGTATTTTGTACGTTTTCCTTCCAAAAGCCTGAAAGAAAACATGTTATAGAATCAAAATAGCACAAAATCTCAAAATTGACCAGTGCTTGAAAAACGATGTTTTTGCCTGCCGTGTCTCGCCTTAAAGCTATGGTGCGTTTTGATTCAATGCTGAGTACAGCCAAACTTGACAGGCTCTTCTCTGTCATAGTAGACCATAAACAGTTGCGGCGCCAGAGTATTTGTGTTGGGTAATCTATGGTAGGGCTAACCCATACAGTGGTGGGGCTCAAGTCAGTATTTGCAATGTAATTACATACACGCTCCCCTTGACAGTGAAACGCCACGCGTGAGGTTTAGATTATTTCCCTGTCTCAATCCAAATTGAACTGTATGAAATAAAAAGGCACATTTGTCTTGTAGTAAATAAAAAAGGTGACCTGGAGCCAATCCTGCAATTTCCCCACAGGTGAAAGAGTTGAAAACCCAACCCCTGCAGGGGGGTCTTGGGGGATTCTCCCCCAGGAGATTTTTTGAAATACTAACATCAAATACACATTCTGGTGCTCTCTTGAGAAGAAAAATAAATAAATATATATTACTACACGACGTATTTAAAAAAATGAATGCCATTTTAGTTTTTTGTTACTTTGTTCTGAAAGCTGAACCTTCTGCTCCTCACAGAGAGGAGAGGGAAGAGGCTGTGTGAATTACTTTACATTGTGGATAAGGGTGGATAGCCCCCATTGTTCTGTGTGTAAAAATGAAAGACAGCCCACACACCTATCAATCATCAAACCGTGGGGTCTTATAGTTGTACCGATGTATATAGAGATGTACTACAGCAAAAGTATTCTCCGTCGGGACTTCCTGCAACAACACTGATTGGCCAGAAGACATTATCAAAGATGTTCTATTGAGAAGACGATCACTACGTGACAAAAGTGTTCAAAACTGTTTCTAGTCTTCGGTATTTCCAGACAAGTGGCTACTGAAATCAATCTTACTAACTGCTGTCTGTGCAATTTACTCCGCGCGAGTTCGCAGACTTTATTTTGCTTACTTTAACATCATTTTTCATGGTGGGGCTAAGCCATTTATTGGTATGGCTGTAGCCTACCACAGCCATACACTGACCGCAAATACCTCATTCCTTCTGTCTACTTGTATCCGAAATGCTTCTCGTTTTGCGCTGTCCTCCCGTTCAAATGAAATCGCCGCCAATCATATTTCCAAGCTCGCGCCAGGGGGGGGGGGAGGGGTTACAAGGCTCGCGTCTTGTGCTGCATTCACTTGCACTCGGACATTAGAGATTTTCTCTCATAAATGTCCGATGAGCCACAACTTTTCTTTCAAAACAAAGCTGCCAAATGGGGTGGCAGCTGGGGTGGCAAGGCATTTTTCTGAGGTGGCAGCTGCCACCCCGTGCCACCCCGTAGAACCGCCACTGCCACTGACCCATATTGCTGCCCTCTGTCCCTAGTTGTCAGTATCTGCATATGCATATAAAACAGCTCAAACAGAACAACAAGTGGGAGCTACGGTAAATAGGCCAGATGGTAAAACACCTCACAGACCAAATGGGGATATGACCTGGTTTGTAAATGTAATGGATTAACAAATCATTAAAAGATTTGTAACTTACATTTTTAAACACTATGATACTTTCACTAATAAATAATCTGCTACAATAAAAGGTCAGTGAACCTCTGAGCACTTATCTGCGACAGACATTTGTGACAGCTCGTTTTTTTAGGTGTCTGAGAGTCTTTGCACTAATCCATGGCATACATGTTCTCGCAACCACCACACATACTTTCACTAGTCTCTTCAAAATAGTTGGTTGTATGTATAAGCAGTTTTGCTCAACATGAGGATGTGTTTGTGGTCCTATCATCGCAATAGGCTCCCTTGCCTTGCCATTTATCCAACAACAAGGAATGAGTTATAGTCTACCAGTAATAACTGTGCGCCTTTTGGAGTCCAAAGCTCATCTATGGACATAAACATCACTATGTGTTCAAACTAAACACAAGTTTGCATCATAAACCTAACAACAGGTATGCTTAGGGCTTTCCTATTAAAGTGTGTGGGTGTGTTTGTTGGCCTGAGGCTCATAAATACTGCGTTAACTTATAGACTTATTTCACCTTTGCCTTGCGGTGCACAGTACCAAACATAATGTTTAGCTCTAGCTGTGATTTGTAAGTAGTGATCGCTCAAATGTGGTCTCCCAAGTGTAGTTATCTTTAAAATAAGAAAGCATCAAGGCCAAATCTGTGCCAAGCCCGGCCTTGAGAATAAAATGTGGTTTTTTTTCTACAAGAGGTGCGACAGGAAATGCAGCTGTAAAGGTTAATATTTATGGTAATATCACCTGATAATAATCATTAAGGAGGTCAAGCGTTTTTCAGTAAATGCTATTGTTATTCTCACATGTGAGGAGCCTGTTGGTTTCATTTTTAGTTGAATCAGCAGTTTGATCTTTGAGTTAATGTGTATTGTGTTTAAATTGCTCCTAAACAACCTGCTCTTGATTGTTTTATTAGTTTACTGCTTTGCCGCCAGCAGGGGGGTTCACTGAAACCTTCTGTTGCTAGGATACCACAGTACCAAGGGAGCTTATGCTGATTCAGCGGAAAATAAACTTTAGTCACATCTAAGAAAATCATTTCTTAATAATATTCTTTAGAAAATTGTGGGCTTCTGTGGAAACCTTTTTTTCTTTCATGATTCATCCAAATATTGTTGATTAGAAGAAAAATGGGCTAGAATTGCGCTCTTCTTATCCCTGTGTTTTCTTCAGTGCAATGCAGGATGCTCTGTAGCACCTGGTTAGTGTCCTTGATGCTCGCTGGTACCCAGTCACAATGTTTATGTTTATTTAGGATCCCCATTAGCTTTTGCTCTGGACAAAAGCTACTCTTCCTGGGGTCCGACACTTAAACCAATACAATACAACAATACTCAACACAACAACAACATTCAAGACATAAGACATAGGTCCTGACTAGGGATGCTCCAATCGAGTGGCAAAACTGAGGCTCCGTGGTAAACTCTGGTAAAATTAAGAGCCGTTTGGGAGCCGGCTCTTCTTAGTGAGCCGAGCCAAATGATCCGGCTCACTAAAAAGAGCTGGAATCCCCATCACTAATACGTAAAGAGATACTGTAGTATCTATAACTTAAGGGACGGCTCGATTCAAAATTCAAGTCACGTGACACGACGTGACACCCGCTTTTGGGGGTGGACGCCCCCTCAGCCCTGGTCTGGCGGAAACACTGGCTCTCACCGTTTCTTCTTATCCAAAAGAAAGCTCATGGGCAATTTGCCGTCATCATTGTTAGTTTGTAGCTAACATTGCTGTGCAGCTCCAAGCATAGTGATCGTGGAGGAGCTGGAGAAATGTAAGGCATCTCAAAACATTCTTAAGATCAAATACCAGCTCTGCTAAAAGTACTGTAGAAGACTTTTCACTGACTACCAGGGAAAACAGAAATCCTTTATCAGCATTTTACAGTCCTGAGCTTATCTCCCTGTCAGTCAGCGTTTATTTTATCTCCGACACTGGTCTCGATATGAGGACCGCATTTATGAAATCAGATCTTTGTTTATATGAATGTGGAACAACCACAGCAAGCTTATCTTTGTTGTCAAACTGAAGCTCACCTCACATCAATTACTCATTGTATCACCTGTTTTAACATGAATGTATACACAAGCTTATTTTGCATCAAAGTGAAATGTGATATAAACAACTTTAAAAACATTTATTTAGCTGAATATAGCTTTAATCCTTGTTTTAATAAATGAAATCAAAGCTAAATTACTACTTGTACACAAACAGGAAATGTCTTAATAGTAATCCAATCGTACGCAGCTTTTGTGGCAGAGTCCATCTGTAATAATACCACAACACATGTTTCCCACTGCATATTAGTGTGTTGTTTTGCCCTGCAGCAGATTGCCTCTATCAAATTAAATCAAAGCATGTGACTGAGCAGCGAGGCCACATGCATCAGAGTCATCAGTCTGAGAGGTGACCTCAGGCTAATCAGCACCAAGGCAATGCAGCCGATAAGAAGGCTGGAAGTATTTATTGGAAAGGCGGATAAATGGACTGTAGTAAACCATTAGACACAACGCCTCAAACAATAACAATCAAAAAAAGTGCTTCACGATGATAACAGAGTTTCATTTCCTCTACCTTGTTTTTCCTCTGCCGCGCCTTTGGAGGAATAGTGGAGGATTTGTTAAGGAGCTCTGCCTCTTGTGGTGGGGTTTTCTGTCCAGCCTGGAAGAATGTATGAATGCAAAATACAGACATTTAGAGAACATAAGGACATTATTAAAACAGTGTTTTTCAATTGACACAGATGCATTTACTAAGACAGTCTTTTTAACAATCTTTGGACAATTGAATCCATGAATGTATGCTAAACTGCAAGATGAAAGTCAGTAATTTGGTGGAGGGTGTGATAAAAAAACGTGAATAAATATGTGACCTTCTCCATTGACCCGAAGACACATTTTGAGTTGTATACACTGCTGGAAAGAGTAGATTCCTAGCTTTCTAATGATATCAGGATTGTTTTTGTACTCCAAATATTAAGCAAAATATGTCACATTATATAATGACTGTCACAGAGTCATCATTTTGAGAAAAAGGCCTTCAAAGTTTCCTCTTCTCTGGAATCCATCGATTTGATTCATTATTGGCGGCTAATAAATGATCAAAATACTACGGAGGGAAGATATTTTAGTTTGGATTACTGGTCTGGGGGAAGCTCGCGAGTGTGTGTGTGTGTGTGTGTGTGTGTATACGTGTGTACTGTGTGTTTGTGTAATTTTGCGTTTGTGTTTGTTTCACGGGGAAAAACACTCACGAGAATCACCGGCTGTTGTTATGCCTGCTGTGACTTCACGTTACTCCGTTCTCCGCTTACAATTATGCCATCACAAGCTTCAAAGCTGTATTTATCATCTGAATTTGCCCAAACAAGTTTCATATTCTGAAAGCCAAGACTTTGTTTATTTAAAATCAAACAAAACACGCGAACCCCGAAAAACTATTTTTTTACGCAAATCCACGTTTATTTTGAAATGAGCCGTTGCGACTTCCGACTGATTTCGATAGAGCGGGTCACATATTTGCTTTTTCCCACTTTATCAGAACAGCGGGAGGAGAAAAGAATGGAGTGACTGAATGACAGCTAGAAAATTAGGCCACGTGGTAATTAAAGCAAAGATGCAAACGACGATTCTTCAGATGTTTAAGAGAAAGGAGAGAGATGAAGAAACTCAGAATGTGATTAAAATTAGAAAAACAACGCCCACAGATGACACAGGTGATGATGCTTATTTAGCCCAGAGAATCGACATGAACCGGGCCATGATGAATATAATAAGTTAGCTAACTAGCAAACTGTATATCTCTATATGGGGTGCCCAACCAGTCGATCCCAAGTCGATCGTGAGATTCTAAAAGTAGAACAACAATATTCTGTTTTATCGTTAATGTCCTACAACAGTGGTGGCCAAACTTTTTGGCTCAGGGGCCACAATGATGTATCAATGTGACAACCGGGCCGGGGGGCATTGTTTGGTTCCGTCTTGATTCATGTCGGGCTGAGGGTTGTTTTAATCTCATTCTCCCGCGCGCGGCGCGACGTCCACGGGCAGCTGTGACAACCAGGGAGGAAGGGACTTGCGCGGCGCGCGCGGCGTGTGACAGTGGGGATAACATAAATAAAAATTGGATCGTTGGATTTAGACTTTAAGGCTTTTTAAGATCAGCGGCGGGAACCCCTGGCTCATTTATACCAATATTGGACGGGCCGCATTAAACAGATCAACGGCCGCATGTGGCCCGTGGGCCGTAGTTTGGCCACCTCCGGCCCGTTCTACGGGGGTGCATAGGGTCCCAGTTGAATGTTATATGCACCCTCACTTGAAAAAGAGAAGGGAGTGAAAAATATTACATATACAATAACAATAATAATAATAGTAGTAGTAATATGAAGAAGAAGAAGAATATAGTTGAAAATAAAATAAACTGTAATTGTGGTCAAATATGTGTCAAATAACTATAGTTATAACCCCCCCCCCCGTCAACGATCGCCGCCGTCTTGGTTCAAAAAAGGTGGGCACCCCTGCTCTATATAGTCAATGGGCTATCTTACTCAGAAACACAACATGTACACAGGCATACTATTTTTAACATTAAATATTTTGCTTTGAAATCTTCTATTTTAATCTGCACATTGTGACATCATTTTGAGAGATTTTATTTTATTAGTATTTTAATTTATGTAGCCATATATTCTGAAAATTCAAAGAAAGTCAGACTTTATCTTATTTTGGTATTTTCTTTTTGACTGTCTGCTTGAATATTTACTAGTTTTTATTATAACTTTTTCCTATTGGCCATATTCTTAATTTTTTATAAGCAAGTACTTTTTTTGAGAGGCCCGAGGGATGGAATAATGCGATACCCTTCTTAGCCAAGAAGACAGTTGCAAGTCAAAAACAAAAAGGTTTCCCCCCCTGTTTTTTTTTTTCACAATGGAAGACAAGGCTCTACACATGCCATGATGTGGGGGTCTGTGTTTTTTTTTGCTTTTTTTTATAAGCCCCCTAGCTACTGCAAATACCCCTTTTTCTATTTTATGGAAAAGAAAGAAACAATAT
>NW_011337492.1:6883-29962 GCF_000735185.1 Notothenia coriiceps
TCATAGCTATATCAATAAGGGTCGAGAAGGAGGGTAACGGAGTAATTCACTAATTCGCTGCCTCGCGCTGGGAGACTTATAACAGTATATTATGTCTGTGGTCTGGGGACAGTGTCCCTAGGTATAAATTTGTCAGTAGTTAGGTCCATGAGACACCCCGACGATCTCTCTTCAACCCAGGACTGTATTGATGCATTAGACGTTTATAGCTTCTTTGTACTGACGCCCTATAACTTTAGGAAGAAATTGACGAGAGTTTTCTATATTTCACAGGTAAAAATTTTTCTCTAGAAATTGTGTGGATTAGGGAGAGGTGCGGTATTGGCTTTTCTACCTAGTCACTCTCTACCTCTTTTTACATGTAAACGGTCTTAACCCCTTCGTTGTTCACGGACAATCACAAACTTTACTTAAGATTTTGACTCAGGTATAAGAAATCTCTCGGGAACCTACTGACCCAATAAGCAGGTCATCAAAAATGAGTTCCCATTCACCTCGCGTTTAATTTCTCGTTTCACTGTGACCTAATGAACTTACGACGAGGTAATGTCTGGTCTTTGACCCCTAAGCAGGCAGTGTAGTTGGGTTTTGTAGTCGACGAACACCTACAACCGTTCCGTGTTATTATATGATGTTTATTAACCAATTCCCTGTTTGGTGGGAAGAGTGGAAACCGGAAAAGGTTTATGAGGAAGGATTAGCTCTCCATGTCAAATATAGGTTTACTTTCACCTTCACGTAAATAAATAAGGGATTTCTTCCTAAATCCCTACTTCTAACCCTTAACGGACTTTGTCTTTATTCTTGGACCCGTACTAGCAGTAAAATTGTCTTAATTGGGACGGTCGATCACCTGTCCCCCTCTCAGCTGGTAGAGAGGTACAGGTCAAATCGGAATAGTTCGTGGATAAAATTTTAATAACCAGGTAGTCTAGAAAACATAAACATCACTGTGTCTGGTGGATCCATTACATTTCGACAGGAGTGTGTGTCACTTGCCCTTTAAGACTATACTGTAAACTGCACGTAATAGTTATCTTGTGAAAATGAGTCCAAGTCAAATATAGGACTGTGGGCAGGGTTTGAAGCCGCTATTCAAGGGTTCCGTTATCCATAATGCCCCGTACCCTAGGCTTTCTTTTTTTCTTCTTCTTAGTATGGCGTATCTCGCTGTTGAATACCGTTTAGAGCGGGGGCGAAACCGTCGAGGTCAATCTGATTGCCAGACGAGAATTGTCAGTAACGGTCCACCCGAGATTATCGTTATAGCTTAAGACCCCCGAGTCACCTGTTGCGTTTGACACCACATGGTGCCTTTTTCACCCTTATTACTCTCTCTGTAATTAGGGTAATCAAGCTTAACTTCGAAATCCGCCGACATTATTGTCCTAGAACTAGTGGTGTTTTTGTCCCGGCTCGTCGTGAAGAGCTCGTCGGTCACTTGTCCATTAACATAAGTAGGATAGTTTGCGGAAGACACGTAGGTTTCCTATATTTTGTCAAACTGTAACAACCCGACCATCTATTGAACTGTGTGCTCGCCTCCAACGAACTTTCAACAGATGGTGTGTTACTTTGTCAGACTACGACCTACATAGTAAAGCCCGTATTAAAAGAGGGTTCGGAGGGCGATCCTGGCACCAATCTTAAACAGCAATTCGGTTTGTCCACTCATCCTCAATGTGCATTAGACATGGGCTGCTACAATTTAAGGTTTTGCATAGGTTACATCTATCTGCAAGTAAACTGGCCAGATTTTACCCAGGTCTAGACCCATCAGGTGCAGTCGGGACCCGGCCAGCCTAAGTCACATGTTTTGGCTCTGTCCAAAACTGGCCCCTTTTTGGACTGGTATATTTAAAACCTTTTCGTACATGTGTAACACGGCGGTGGATGCTAACCCATTGACGGCATTATTTGGCGTGGTCACACAGGATACACGAATAACAACTGATCAGGCTGAGGCTGTGGCATTCTCTACCTTACTTGCTAGGCGTGCTGCTGTTTGTTATTTGTGGAAAATCTATAAAAATATTTGAATAATAATAAGATCCCGAGTATTTATTATAGAAGGGCGAGGGGTGATATGATCAAAGTTTTTAACATCTCCACAACATCTACAAAACATCATGTCCACTACAACGGGATTATAACACCAGGATTCGTGGACACTGCCTCAAGTTGAAGAAACAGTACTCAAGACTGGCTATCCGCTACAACTTTTTCAGCCTGCATGTGGTTGACTTGTGGAATGATCTGCCAGAAAGCGTTGTCGCATCCAAGATTGTTGACTGTCTCAAATCCCGCCTCGACCATTATTGGTCAAACATCACCTTCACTTTGGACTATGTGACTGTTGCCAGCATCCATAGTATATAAAGAACAGTGATCTACTATTTATGAGCGACTAAAAGGCCCTAGGCCTACTATAGCGGTATCCTATTGATTGATTGATTGATTGATTGATTAGGAAATATGAGCCTGTTACAGCAGCTAGGCCTCCCCATTCCTTCAATCTCCCAAGCTTTGCAAATGCTCCCGTTTCCAGAGTGTATTGCTCTGCCATTCTCTCAATACAGAAAAGGCCCAAGCTCAGTTTGGTTACTATCTAATCAAATGTAGCAATGCTGCCTGGGCTGTATAAGCAGCTGTTATTATAGCACTCCCTAGTGTTATAGGCGTTTGGCAGGATCAGCCCAGTCTTCTGAAGAAGGAGCCTTAAATATTCTTTCCTACTCTATTGCCTTTTTGAGATTGGTTATTTTCATTTACATATATGGGTGAGAATATGCAAGCAAATGAGGCAGGGAAATTATAAGAGAGGGAAGCCAAAGTGGTTCCAGGTGGTGCACTGTGATTTTAACAGGGGTGGAATAATTGGATCTATTATGAAATCATAAAAGATTCATTATAGCCGCTATGCAGGAAATGGGATGAGAGCGAGGCTGTTTGTTCTGCGCAGTATGGATGTGCAAATCAGGCGGCTCAGACAGGAGGGTGTGGAAGCCATTGCTGAGTTGCTGAGTGACAGTTAATTTTGAGGGGGGCTATGGAATAAATCATAACTCTCTTGTTGGCATTATGTTTTTTTGCTATTTATTATGCTATCTTAACATTTTATGGCTATTTAATTCATTGTATCTGATGGTAAAAGTCACATATAATAGAATAGTTGTCAAACCAAACAGTCAACATGAGCAGTGCTGGATTGGACCATGTCTGGGCTCTTCTGTATTGGGTATCAGCATGATTCACCAGATGGACAGGTTCCTCTCATCATTAAAAGGAAGAGAAGAAAGAAATTAGGAAGAAAAGCCAGCATCCCAGGCTTGGGAGGCTTTTTTGTTCAAATGATAAGAGATACATTTAATACAGCAACATCTTAGCGCCATTTCCACACCCAATATGATCTGCATGGGTGACTGCTGGTGCAGGGGAGTTAATGGGGGCCTACTCAATGTGAGGTCAGTGGTCTGATCCCTGCCCCCTGTAATCAGGATACCAAAGTGTCCTTTTGCAAGATATTAACCCCAATTGGCCCCAGCTTTGGTTACAAGCCTCCAGTAAATAACACATAATGTAATGTGTGTCTATTTGCTTAAAAATGATTGGTTCGATTCACTTTAACTTCTTTCATATCAATGTGCCAGTTGCTGAATATACACTACTGAAAGATTGGGCTAATATATAAATATCCAGCATCTTTGGATTGTGAAGAATTTATGAAATCTAATTAAATCTTGTCTGTTTAATAGGCATAGAGTATGTTCATCATTAGGAGACTCATCACATATTAATGATCAACCTAATTGTGTGTCTTCCTTCCAGCTTTGGTCTAAAAAAAGCTTTATGAAGAGATTAAACGACACTGCTTTAATCCGTACAGTATGTAATGGTTTGCATGTTGTAATGACTGTTGTTATTATGGAGTACTGTTGCTTTAGGCGCTGTGAATTAAGCACTGCCTTGTTCCTGCTGACTGCTGCACTGAGCCCCCCGGGAGCTGCTTCTCTGAATCAGCAAGTACTGTCAGACAGAAACAACATGGAAACAGTTAAATACATGCTATGAAATAAATATCCTTACCTTTACTGTATTTGTATAAGCTATATATGTGGTAAGAGAATGTCTTTGAAGCCCTTAATTAACTATCATGTCACTCCTCTCATCTTAGGTCATTATTTTGAACATGTACATTGTAGTCTTCTGTAAAGACACAATGCAACACTCTTCATTGTTATGCTCACAGTATTAAATATGACAACAGGCCTATAGCTGTGCTCTCACCGTGAAACAAACAAATGGTTACGAATAAAGCTGCTGATCCCTGCAGAGTTGGGTGGTGATGTGGGATATTGTTCATGTGCAACAACCTTTACATCTGAATGAGCTGAACACATACAGGGGGGCCCCATTCTCCCCTGTGGCTCATTGATTTCCCAGGATCCCTTGAGCTATGCTGGATTCAAAGTGCTTAAATATGGTGATGAATTATACAACAACAACAACCTTCTTTCTGTAATCTCATCACTGTGTGCATATTGGAGGGTTATTTTTTTATTTTGCCTATATTTGAGCGTGTATATTTCTAGAGTACTGTGAAATTATGTGTTCAATTAGAAAGCAAAACAAGTTTCAAAATAGTAAAAACAATTCACGAAATTGATTGGTTAATTTCACATTGATTCACAAATGTGCATCTCACTTTGTGTTATGCTCCATAAAAATGTTTTAAATAAAATCACTTTTACACATCGTAATTCGTAGCTATTTACTTTGTATGCAATTGCGCCGTCTCTAAAAATCTGGGCATGCATTTGTAGATTTAAAAACAAAAATGTGTATGATGCTTTGCCACATTCTAAGTGTGACTATTAGATAATGTAGTATAATATCATGTTAAACCCTCTTAACAACATCCATGCTATAAACTGTATCATGAATACAATCAGACAAATAAGGAAAGCAACTCTCTTAAAGGTCCCCTATTATACTGTTTTTCATCAATATATTATAGGTCTCAGATATATACAAAACATGCCTCTGAAGTGTTTGGCTCGAAATTAGATCGTGTATTGTAGCATCCCATAATCCCCTCTGTTTCAGCCCTGTTTCAAAAATGCTGATTCTCTGTTTTTACTTTAGATGAAAATAAGGAGCCCCTCTGCGAGATATTTGGTTAAAAAGAACACAATGGTGCTCTAGGAGGAGATTCAGGTGATACGGTGGGGGTGTTAACTTGGTTGGTTATTGGCTAATGGTTACACAAGCCAAAAAAACGTTATGACATCATAAAGTGGCCAAAATCTGATCAGCCCATTTTCAGCAGGTTTTTATATGAATGGATCAGGACAAAAAGGGAGCGAATCTTTTTTCCTGAAAGTTTCAGAATCTCTTAACACAGAGGGGACAAATGTTTATGTATAAAAGACATGAAAAAGTGGATTTTGCATAATAGGTGACCTTTAATGTATGTGGAAATCTGTGATTGCAGTGTGAAGTTCCTGTGGACTTGATCTGATTGCCACCACTATGATACAGCAGGATGTTGTCTGTCAAACTGAAGCCGGAGAAAATCTCCATGCCGTATGTTTGCAAAACTTCCCTCAGTGTGAAGTTAGAAGACATGACACCTGTTGGTATTCCCATACATAATACAGCACACAAAGCATTTAACATATGAAAGAAACAGCTGTTCACAGACATGTATATGAATCTTTTTCATTTAGTGGATGTTGATGTTGGCACGCTGCACGATGAGACGGTAGGTGGAATCCCTCCAGCTCTGGGACCATGTACATGTACTGTTGTTGTATCTGAATGATATTCACACAACATTTGTTCTCTTCCCCTCCATATGCTATTATTGCATGAGTTGTTGGACAGTACATAAACCTTTAGCTCCAGTTCGCTGGCATGCTGCATGATTTTACAGCCTAATGTAAACTATAACTTTGATGTGGCAGTGGTAGGATAAATAATGCATTTCATGAATGAATGCGCAGGGGATTGCGAAAGGTCAGGGAGAGTTTACACAGCAATATGTGGCAGATGGAGAGCAAAAAGCATGAGTGAATAATTTAAAAGGGGAACTGACAGTGTAGTGACAGAAGGACAATTCAGAATTAATCCAGTTTACTAACCTCGTCTGCCAGCATATCACACACGTCTTCAAGGACCCATGAGCAAAACACAATTTGATTTAGCCTTCTGTCAACTTTGTTAGATTCAATGTAGCTCAATAGATATCAGACACACAGCTGCTGATGTAGTGAATGGTTTGCATAATAGCTGCTTGGCAAGCCACTGAGCGATGCAAGCTAATGTGACATCAATAGCAGTAAATGTAATAATTGAACCAGCCTGCCATTGAGCTGGCAAACAGTTATCAGACGAGCACAATCACCATTTGATTGCAGAATTGTGACACCAAATTCCCCATTGATATCCATTGACATACCATTCCTACTGTGAAGAAACAAAGCTGTCTCTTGTGCAATTAAATCTATAGCAGCTCATCGATTCTCCTCGCAGACAGAGAGGCTGAAAAGGAAAAATCTCGCTTCCTTCTCCTTTCACATCAAGCAGTAAAACAAAACCCCAGCAATGCATTTAACATGCCAATCTACTGATGTGAGCTCCTACTGTCCTACTGAGAAGGCTTGTTTGAGCGGTGTAATGTGTCTGCAGGAGGTTGTACCCGCATGTGTTCTTGTCTGCTGAGGGCTGTGACTGTGCGCCTGTAAGTCTGTTGAAGATTTCTGGACACATGTCAAGTCCTTTCATGTTTTATGAGGGTGACGGCCAAGGGCTTGTTCACAGCGTGAGCTAAAGGCACAACAAGGGCACCTGTCACTTGATAGCACACCTATTGTGCTTTCCTTTCTCCCAGCCATGTTTCTATGATAAGCCCTTAAAAGATGGAAAGAGGAAAGGAGTAAGTGAGAAGGAGGGAAAGGTGGTAGGAGGACAGGGTGAGGGAAGAAAGAGGAACAGCCTTTTATCTCTTACCTCTGTGCCGCTACTCTTATAATGGCCAGAGTTAATAATTGACAGTAAAAGCTCACCAAACTGAATGAAAACAACTCAGATCCACAAAGGCTGAGTAGTGTTATTTAAAATCTTAAGCTCTCCTGATGAATGGATTCTGGTAGAAGGTGAAGTCAATGGAGGCATTTCTATGTTAACTGCAGTATGCAACAGTATTCTATTATCTTAAACAGCTAAATGTATTGACCCGTACACATAACAAAGGGGACATTAAGACTCACCATCCTAGCATAAGGAGTAGTGGGCATATGTTATATATGTTCTCTTTGCTTGTGCCTTGCTTAAGGTTTCCCCAGCAGTTCACAGGAGGCAAACTTGCACCTCTTTGTATATGAGTCACTCTATACTTGTTCTGTATCCTGAATTTGAACCAACAACCCTCCAGTTCCCAAGCCAAGTCCCTACAGTGCAACTGCTGTCAAAGTAACATTTTCTTTAACAACTGCAATCAATATGCTATACAAAAGACTTCCTTTTAACCAATATTATATATATTTCCTGCTGTTGATGCATAACTTGAGTTATATATTTAAGAATGTCTGGCATAAATGCCACATTCAATGCTGTTATAAACAAGAAAAAGCTGCTAGTTGAAACAATGTAATATTGTTTTCAGCATGAGAATGTCCAAACCTCACATTTCTATTTGGACACATTTTCCTTTGAATAAAAACTGACAAATGATTCCAATTCATTGGGTTTTGAAAGCAATTTTTGTTTCACTTGTCAGTTGTTTGCATTTTCTAGGTTAATTTAAAGGTTGGGAGTAATGCAGTTTCAACTTGTGAGTTGGCACTGTAGATGCCAAATTAACCAAATATCTAGTGGGAAGTAACTATTATGGTATCATTTTAAATGATAAGTTAGAAAGAAGAGGACTCGACTTCATGAACTGATCGACTCCGATCCTCCACTTCTGAATTAGAATGAAAGCTCCTTAGGCAAAGACTGAACACTTATTAGGAAGAAAATGAGATGACATTGATAAGACTTATTTGAAAAGCACTCTTGAGGCTTTTTAAAATCCCTTGACATGTGTTCTTGTTCGTGCATTAATGCTCTGTGTTATCTGTTAGAGAGAAACTGGTTTGGCAGAAGCTCATTTGCACCTTATACAACTTAACTGTACAATACAGGCGCTGAAATATAATATGCAAGTGATGCAGCAGGCTCTTATTTCTGCTGTGTATGCAGCTTCCTACAAATTGTAATTTAATCTTGAGTGCTTTAAAGCGTTTATTGCAAGTCACCCGCCTAGCTATTAGGCTGGCATTTATGGTTCATAAACAGTGTTTTGCTTTCAAACACTAATGATCATTATACACTGTTAAAACCAAGTGTCACAGCTTGTTTTGGCTCTGCGAAGATGCAACAATAGATGTTATTTCAGGCTGGTTAGCATAGAAGTTAAATGGCTGTTTAAGGATGAATCAGGATTATACAGTACATAAACACCACTACATTATGATTACTGGTTTTGTTGGTAATAGGCTTTAGAGGAATGTGCAGCCTTACAGCCTTACCTATCAAGTGTAGTTCTGCCTTAAATGCAACTGTGAAACATATACACTTTGGGATCAAACTTAATACAATGGGTGAATAATAGCAGAAAGCGTTGAGCATGCGTTATGGCTCAATACACAAAGGTGGAAAGCACATTTACCCAAGTGCTGTTCTAAAGTATAATTTTGAGGTAGTTGTACTTTACTTGAGTACTTCCATTTCTTATACTTCTACTTTCAGGGGAAAACTTTGAAAATAGGACTACTTGCTGGGAATTATTTGACTGTGGTATTACTGCTTTTACTCTTTGACTACTGCAAGCACATGACTTTAAGACGCAAGCAAATGGGAGCTTTATGCCTTCTTTCAACGAGTGATGACAACAGCATGTTTCCCTTTCTCTCTGCCTCAGTCACTCGTTTTCTCTCAGCTGTTTGTCGGGCTCAGTGCTGTATTATGGGGGAAGCCTTGCGGCACCAGGATCTGTGCGAGGCTTCACAGGCGTCGACAGGGAGCTCTCACTGATCTCCTGGAAGAAGATTTAAACTGTGAGCTCTTTAATGTGTTTCCGGGGAGGCAGGCAGGTGTGTACACAGGCCCCATCATCTCCCCCCGGAGATAGTGGTGCCTGAAATGTGAATAAATTAGGAGTGAGGCGCTGTGTTGATGCTCTAGGAGATAACCTGGGAAAGTGGGGAGAGATTCTTCTGCAAATAGTTCCCTAAGGTCTAAGCCGTGTGAGCAAAAGCTAACTATTCATCTTTGCACGTTTAAACAGGGCATAGTTATGATCTTAGCCTCGGGCGCTGTGGTGGTGATTTATTTTCATCTACTCTGCCCTGGGTTATTTCTCGCTTGCATTTTACTCACTTTCTCTTCAGGTATATTGCAGCTCAGTAATGCACACCCAAAATGTTCGGTGTCAATACAGGAGCTATGAAGTTAATAAAATGAAACAAAATTGCATGGATGCCAAAAAACAAGAAGATTGACACAACATCCATCTACCACAACAAAAGCCCAAGCGTCTCATTAAACGACAACCAAAATGCAAATAACCCTGAAGGCTGGAGACCTTATTAATAATTCATGAATTGTTCCCATAAGCAACAACGAATCAATAATATACCCCGTCCTCATTCTGATCTCAGGGAGCTGTGTTTTTGCAACATGGTAAAACAAATAAAAATCATTTTGCGGATAAGTAAAAAAACATGACTAAACAGAAGCTTTTCTAATGGACCTGATAAAGATTGCGCAAACGTCCTCAAGAAAAAGCGAATACACAGTTTCAGAGAGGAGGAGGTTTCCACTGAACATCCAAAAGTTCAAGCTAAGTATCCATACAAAGACTAATATCCCTCTAAGTGTACATCCTGGAATTCATCTTCCTCTTTACTGTCGCTGTTATGTACTTTTCCGTGTCATTATCAACCCCACCATCGTCCCCGCCAGTGTCCTGTCCTCAAAGTCAGTAGCATTTTGATTGCGATCAGCTTGCCCGGCAGTAATACAGCAGCTTAATACTAAGAGTGTGATGCTGTCAGAGCCATATGCTTCAGATGCCTCACCTAGAGCTGTGCAGATGTTTAGTATGCATGAGCTCGCAATGGAAGACTGATAGCCGTCTGCCTCAGGTCTTTTGGCTTTTACGGCCTCCTCTCCTTTGTCCCTATCATCCATAATGATTCACTCAGGACCTGATCCGAAAATCAAAACCAGATGCAAGGTTTAGAATATGCTATTAAACAAGCAACAACACATTATGCCCAGGGTCCGTCAAAGCCATTAGCGGAATTGGATCAGTCTTTAGGTTCATTACCTCTGTGTGAATTGGATAGCCTCTGTGGAACACTTTGCTTTCTAGACTGCTTCTGTTCAGGCAAGGCATTTGGCCTATTGAATACACACTTCACTACACAAATTATTTACAGAAATATACTAATTAATTGGATATTAGTCTTCACATCTATTCGAGAAGCCTCAGAGAACTAGTACTCAATTACTGTACATGACTGCTTGGCAATAAACAAAACACAAATGTCATTACAAGTATTCATCTCAAATCTAAAAAGCTGAAAAGCAAAGGAGTAATATTTAAAGTGACAGGCTCACAAAGATGCTAAATGCCAATTCATACCTAATGTTGTAGTTTGACATTTTGGAAATACACCCATGCACTTTCTTAGAGAGATTTGAATAGAAAGTCTGACACTTCTCTCAAAGCTGTGCAGAACTGTTTATGTGAAGCCACTATATGCTAGTTAGCTTAGCTTAGCACAAAGGCAGAAATGTAAGGAAAATGCATGCCTGGCTCTATTTAAAGGTAACATATCATTAATGCGCTTAAGTGGTGCTGAAACGAGGGGGCCTGATTTGGTTCCCTTTGAACAGAGCTTATAGCGTCAGTTTCAAGTCTTTCTGCTAAGCTGAGGTAAACTGGCTACAGTCTTTAGCTTAATTTACTGGCTGCTGTGGTTGGCTTCATAAATAGTTTACAGTCTTGGTAAATAAATAGTTTACAGTCTTGGTATTAATTGGTATTAATGTTGTAGTATAACTGTCAACAAAAAATAAAATAAATGTATTTCCCAAAATGTAAAACTACTCCCTTATGATTTCCGACACCTCACCTATTACAGTATGTTCTGTGAATCACCCCAATAAAACGCTATAAGTGTTACACATTTGACATCAATGGTTTGGAGCTTTCAATTCGATGAAGGCAATTTAACATTTATCACACTGGCTCATAAAGCAGCTGTCAAGAATATGACTCACTCAGTTTAACATTGAACAGGGTATTGTTCGCAGAGTAGTAATAACGTTGTGAGTGCAAGAATCTTGAGTATTTGATCTTTTTCGAAACACTTCAACATTTGACGAGGGATATAGCTGTCATGTCCTTATGTTAACCATTTTTACTGCCACTGGCAGGGCTTGCATGTCTGTGTTCTCGGTCACAGTAAAACTTTCAGGTCATGAAAGAGCTACATTTTCATTGTAGCGGTTACTTAAATCTTTTTGTATCCCTTATAAACTGAAATGTAGACAGACCAATAAACCATCACTCTCAGAATCCCTGCTTAGGTTAGAATACAGTATCTCAAGTATTTTACTCAAGTGTCTACTACAGCGCCCTGGGAAACACATTTATTGCCAATACGATTTGATAGCTTTATGCACAAATAAAAGCAATACCTCAAAGAACAACGATGTAGTACAGCAGAGAATGTACACTTAAACTGCAAACCTTAAGGTTATATTCAAGCACATTGTTGTACTCTGAAGTTGCTTGTTTCAGGCACATTGCATCATATGTGCTACATCACACAGAAAGTGTTGCTTCCTTTGTAATATAAGCTGTTCACTGCACACTTCTTAGGTTACCAGGTTGTACAGACAGCCAAAAGCAAAACTCTCTGCAACACTCTGAAAGAACTATTGGTTTGAAACTCGAAAACAAGATTAAAATGGTATCTGCAGCATATTGCTCTCAACAAAAACATCTCCAGATAGATTGTATCGTGACGCAGGTTACATTGTATTTTGGAAATCATCCCAAAGGACTTTCTTTTTTGTAATTTGATTCCACAAGTGAAGGCAAAGAGTGACAGGGAAGAAAAAATAGCGAGATATGTGGATACAGGCACAGCTTCACAGAAAGAATACCTCATCAAAGTTAATATATGCAAAGCCATTCATGCGCTGTAGCTCCACTGATCCATACAGATGCACAGGCACTTACAGACGCATCAGTCTGGAAATACCAGATCGACATGCTTACATGAGGTGTTTATTGATTGAATTCGAGGTTAGGACGATTACGTTCCAATGTGTTATTCCTGTTAGACACGCCATCAAAGGAATTCTGAAGCATTCTTTATTTGGCGACATGAGATTGTCCTAAGATATTTTTGTATTCAAACCGAAAACAAATAATAGCTTAGATGTGTTAAAACAAGGCTGGATGGTGCTCACAGCAGGAACATGTCCGCTGTCATGGTTCAGTTAAACATGACTTGAGTCAAGATAATGGGATGTCTGGTATCATTGTTTACAGTAAAATAAGTTAATTCTTCCCGGGAAAAAAAACAAGGTAACATTTAAATGGGTTTTTGATGATAATTCAACTGCATGCTTGGATTGTCTTTTAAATTGAATCGGTTATTTCTGTAGAATACGTTTTCTATTAATGTTTTTTGCTGAAATGTTGGCATCTACATTAAATGGGTTACTATAGGTATAAATTAAAGTGCATCCTCACTCATCACTATGGTTACCAGCTAACATTGTGGGTCTAGGGATGGCTTGGTCTATTTGTCAGTCCACCACTTTGGTTCAGACTGAATATCTCACTACTTCTGGATGGATTGCCATGAAAACGTTTGCCCAGAGGATGAATCATAATAACTATGATGATCCCTTGACTTTTCCTCCAGCACTTTCACAAAGCTGACATTTTTGGTTTTGAGTAAAATGTCTGTGTGTAAAAAAAACTTTATAAAAACATTCACTTCCCAACAGAAAAATAATGTAATTACTTTGGTGATGTTGTAACAAAATGTTGAACCCCCCTTGATAATAGAGTTGCACTAGATGTGTGTGTGTGTGTGTGTGTGTGTGTGTGTGTGTGTGTGTGTGTGTGTGTGTGTGTGTGTGTGTGTGTGTGTGTGTGTGTGTGTGTGTGTGTGTGTGTGTGTGTGTGTGTGGTTCAGCTGTATGCTAATCCAATCTTTTATCCAGCTTATGTCTTGTTTGATCATTGACGTTTATCTGTAGTTTATCTTTCATTCTCACAGCACTTGCAGTTTCCAGGGTTAATGTCTTCTTCATTTTTTCCCTTGATGACGAGCAACCTTTTTTGTCAGCCTCACTCTATCAAAGAGGAGAACACTTCACATAACAGACAAGGGCAACAGCCACCTTCTCACTCAGCTCCCAGCTGTTTGTTGACTGGAATCAGAACACGAGTTCAGCAAGAAACAAAAAAGGACAGGGTACTACTTGACACATGGTTAGCTTGCAGGGGGTGTACAGTGGTGGTCCTTGTGTAGTCAGAGGTCTTTCTGAAACAGTTTGACTCCCCAAGTGACATGCTCTGAAACACTGAGTTGTCAAATAAATGGTTCTCTGTGAAGTGCATTTAAAGAATCTCCTTGTGTGTTGTGTTGGATTCCCTATTGTGCTTTGCGGAATAGATTTTTTACAAGCCTTCAACTCCCTAACAAAGCTCTTGCTTTGACAGCTCTAAAGATGCTTTTTCTTCTTCTTCTCTTCCAATGTGATGCAACATCTACCAACAATATGCACGGGTTTCGTTATGCTGAGAAACCTGGCCTCCTTCCTGCTGCTTTGTTTCCTCTTCTGTCACTCCTCCCACATTTTGTTTCTCTGCTGCTATCTTTCTCTGACATAGCTCATCACATTAGCAGGGCTGCATACTAAGCCCGCACACACACCTGGCTCATTGGACTATAGCTGTTGCGATGTCAAGCACAAGAGGGGGTTGGGTAAAGGTTTGACAGCAGACAGCGGGTTGTTGCTTAACAGACAAGCGGTGAAATGCATGACCGTGTAATTGCAATGAAGGGATAATTTGACAGCCGCTTGGTTATGATAGCCTGCAATTCTCATTGAATACACACACACACACTCTGCATGAAAAAAAGGTGCAGACGCCAAACCCATGCTCGCACAGAATACATTTTAGGTAAAGCCCTGTCATTTCTTGATGATTTCTAAGATCCTCCTAGTTTAGAGTGTTATAATCATCCAAACATTTCAGCACAGGGTGACTTAATACTTGTGTGACATAGTAGTAGTTATTGTTTTCTCAGAGAAAGGTTTCCATTCTCATTTCATTGAGACTGACAGCGCAATTCATCACTTGCAGGTCTATGAAAATGCCTTGTTTAAACATTTCCAGTGCATCATTGCTCAAGGACTGAAAAAATGAGCACTGTATACCGGCCAAAAGTACACTTACATTTCATCTCGTCCTTTTTTCTCTCTTTTTCTTTAACAAAATGAAGCCGTCTCGCTTGTGTTTCTGTCTGCACAGGCACCTGCTCTGCTCAAGGACACAGAAAAAACTGAATAAAATATGACTGACATCCTGTCATCTCAGAGAGGGCGGGCTGTGAACAGGAGAGGGAATGTACAATCTCACCTCTGCTTATTTGTCAGCATGGACATACAGTCAGGAAGACATTGTACATGTGCACATCCAGGGAGCCTGAATATATTTTTCAGGATGTACGATGTGAAAAGATTTCAGGCTACAGTAAGCACTCAATGTGAAGGAAGTTCACACTTCTACCAGCTACCACCCTTCTTTTATCTCTTCTGATTACTGACTTCTTAAGCTCATACATTAAAACTGTAGATCCTCTGATTATTCAGGCAATTGCCCTCCCTTGTCGGTGCTCTGTTAGTAATGCCTGATGTCTCTGTAATCACACTCTAATCTACTTCTGATCCTTATCCAACACTAATCTTTTCCCTTTTTGATAATTTTCTCCTTCCAGCCCAAGTCCTCTATTGCTAATTTCCTCTACGCTCTTGTTCTTCACTCACTTATTTATTTTCTTACATCATAAGAATACCTTTGAAGGAAAGGCTTCCCCACACTCTCAGTTGTTGTGCCTTGATGTATGGCTCAAGATATTTACATGAGGAAGAAATACCCTTCCAGTATGCTGTGTATACAGTAGACCTTGAAATATCTAAATGATAAACTATCATCAAGACTGTTGATACGTCGAGTACAGCAAAAAGTAGTTTTCAGGAATGTGGGGGAAAAAACGAAATCTTAAATTCGTTAGATTCAATAATGTGATGACAAATCTACTGCTGGCTGAAATTGGGACAGACAATCCTGTCAACTAAGTGTTTGACTTTTGCTCAGTATGAGTAGTTTTGCTGATAAGCTTTAATTGATGGTACATATATCCATATCAGACTGATAATTCAGCTCTTCTCATGCATAGTAAAAGATGGCCATGGTCCCTTCATTTCATCATCAATATAGATGTGTACCACAAACCATGTACCATTATTAAAATATCTGTGTGTCATTTAATTTGGAGGGCTTGTTGTGTTTTACAAACATGTATTGTGAGCCCAGCGGAGAATAAACAAACATTTTCCGAGCAACACCTCATCAGGATGAAGTGACTGCAAGTCGGATTGCTGTTGCTCTTATTTCTATATTTTTGTGTAAAACATATATGTTGTTTGATATGCAATATGTTTTAATTACTAAAGAAATATTCACTTTTCTGACTGCTTGGCTCTGAAATGTGATCACTTAGAGTCTCTCCAACAGCTGTGCTTCTGACCTTACAAGTGAGTTAGAGGCATCTCTTCAACTAGAGCAATTAAAAGAACAGCAGGATATAGATTTCCGTTGGCTCCGATAAATGTGGTTGGGAGAATTATAATGTGTGTGACTAATGGTACGCTCACATTATTTAAGCATGGTTCTCATTAATATGTAAAGCATCCAGCACTAGCTCTGTCTTACACACTCCTCCTGAGATCCGTTGTTCGATCAAATTATTTGCTCTCCCTTTTGTACTGTACATATGGGTGGACATACCCACTGAGATTTCACATAGTTAAAATGACATTTACATGATGTTAGATGATATCAAATGGACACTGAACAGCCTCTCGGGCTACAGGGTATTATACAATTCCCCTAGATTCAGTCACAAAGGTAAGAGAGCAGGATTTGGAACTGGAAAGAGATTTGATGGGGGCTTATAATCCTCAACATCATTCCTCAGCTATAGTTAATGATGGATGGCTTATTGATAATGTCACACAGGGTTATTCATCACCTTCAAGGCTGAGATGGGAATGGCTTAAGCCTTGAAATGCACCCAGAATCTGGCAGGCGAAAGACAACCTGCAGTATTTCTCCTCTATTCGCCAGCTTGGCCCACTTCACTCTCCATCTGTTACAAGCGCTCTATCCGTTTGTTTTGTAGCCTGCCATTCAGAGCATGCTGATGTTTCCAGCCCTCCTGTCAAATAGTGTTTTAATGTAAGTGTCAAGATGTAGTAGGCCGACAATCAATGCCCTGAATGTATTAATTATGCCATACGGGCTATCAAAGCCTAGAAGCATCCCATTAGCTCTGGGCTTGTGAGAGGCCTGCATATAATTACAAGCTGTGTGTGATCACAACCTGCGAGCTCAGAGATAAAGAGCATTAAGACGTGTATACTTTACATAAGATCTGAGGGAGATTGTCATGGCAACCCCCAAGATATAGTGTAAGTATTCACATCTGCTTAATAGACCTTAGTTTGCCTTTTAAATATTATATTCACATTTGCCCTGTGATTAGTCAAGAAGCCAGACCTTCTGCTCAATGTTAATCAAATTAATTAGAATCATAAATGTAAACACGTTTTTCAGTGCAGGTGTGTGTGAACCATGAAAGCACACTGTAGTTAAAGAAAAGAGTACGATTTGCATGATTTGTTTTTCTAATGGTTATATGTTTCTTTGCTTTCTTAATTAGTGAGTTATTAAGGGAACACGTTTCCAAGAGCACAATTCATTTTTTTATACGTGTATCTTGTAATAATTGACAACTTACAGAAGGTGATTATCATGTTTTCCCGGTACAGTGTTTTTGAGCACAGTCCTCCTTGGCTTGGTTTATTTGGCCTGAAATTGAAGTGCTGGCCGACAATGTCAGAGAGAGGACAGACCAGAGATCAATGAATTAGATTTCTGCTTTCAATAGGTTTAACGCAAAAAGATGCTGCACTTCACTTTTGGTAACATAAGTTAATAATTAGTGATTAGTGATCTAATGACAATGGAATTCATCATTTAAATATGTCTACTCTTAACCCTTATATGGGCATCCAATATTTTGGAAAATTAATTGTTTGCTATTTTATACCTAAAACCCTTATTACACCCGCATTAAACACATTAAAACACCCCTTTACACAGTTATTACACTCGTATTACAATCACATTACTTTGTTATTACACCCATGTTACATTATGATTACACCCTCATTATACCCCTTGCTACATTATACCCATATTACACTGTTATCATTTATTACACCTATGTAACACCATTATTCCACCCGTATTACACCCATGTTACTCCCATGTTACACTGTCATTACACTGTTATTAGACCCATATTACACTCATGCAATACCAATATAACCCCCATATTTCACCCTAATTACACTGTTATTACACCCGTTTCACACATGGAAACAGCCTGTCAAATAAGTGTATCCCCCCAGGATACAGAAACCATGTAAGGGTTAATTTACTCATGAGAAAAAGTGTAAATGTTTCTGCCTCTGATTTAAGTTAACAAGGGTTCACAAAGAACTAGATGCTAAATAATTAATGTCATGTGCCACATGAATCGTAGTGGGCATATAAACAGATGCTGTCAGATAAACATTCATGTCCTAGAGGTTTTTTTTTTCACATTCAAATGTTAATAATATATAATCAAAAGAAACATTTGCATGAAATAATACTAGTTTTTTAGCTGGCTTTGACATTTTATTTCTACTGATTCTAGTTTTGCTTAGGTGGGTGTCACTGCCTCATGCCTTGTTTTTCCAGGGTGAGGATATTATCTTGAGTGAAGTACTTGCTGTACAGAATTAAAAAACATGGGCCAATACTGCAGCTGCATCGTCAGCCGCTTTAACCGTGTGTGGTGCATTTAAGCAGATGTAGACACGCTCATGAGGGTAATTTTTCATTCAACTTTTGGTGTTTCAATATCCACCTAGCCAGCAAAATCTAAACCTTTGAGCCGTGTACCAGTTCATTCACACAGACAGCAAGGTAAAAGCAACCTGGCTCCCTTTCAGCGTAACTCTGAGGTGCCTCAACTTCAGAATAAACAGCTCCTTTTCTGCTTTCGGGGATTCAAATGAAAGTGTTTTTCTATCAGGTGTTGTCATCTGTTCAGATGGATGATTGATTTGTCTTTACAGCTTTTCTGAAACCTTTAAAATGCTTAAAGGTTAAGTCAGGATAACACAATCGCTAGTCAGATTTAAATCCAACTCATTATTAGGAAAGACTGCACTGATGTTGTTTTGTTTTTACTTGAACATTAACTACTCAGGACTACTCCCACACGGCATGCTTTGATTTGAACAGCTTTTTCTTTAGAGCTTTTAACAAATTGAAAAATACTCTAAAAGTTAAAAGTAACAGTCCTGCATTCAAAATCTTAGCTCGACAAATGATTGGCATCAAAATATACTTAAAGTAGCAAAGAAATCCGGCAAGATATTGTAATCTAAAATATATCTGGTATCTGAATCTAAAAAGTAACTATTTACTTAAGCTGTCAAATAAATGTAGTAAAAAGTCAATTGTTGTCAAAATTGTACTTAAATACAGTACGACAGAGAGAATGTACTTTGTAGTCCACCACTGGTCTTTGGCAAGTTTTAAGTTTAAATCCACTTGTGTATCAGTCTAAAACAGACAATCAATTATTTAACAATTAGTCCGATGATGATTAATACATATTATTTTCATAAGAAGATACCTACAGTATGTCTTAAAAATGATAGCTGCCTCAACCCCACACAATCCAAAGGTATTTTATGTTGAAAATAAGTAAATCTCTTCATATTAGCCAAAGGACATTTTAAAATGTATGTTCAAAATAATTTGTTCTGCTGACCATCACAAAATCCAGTGTCCCTCTTTCGCTGCAGCCGCTGGTATCCTGCACAAACAGGATGGAGCTGTATTTGTAAATACATCACAGAGTTGTCATTTATCTCAATAGAAAAAAAGAAAGTGTGCCTTGAGAGTGACTCATTTAAACTGCAGCATGCAGAAAACAAGCTCTATGGAGAAAGAGATATTTTCAGCTGCTGGAATGTAGAGGAGATGGAGGCGGAGGACATGGAAAGATAGATATTACACTAGTTTATTTCAAACTAGAACAATTCTGTGGCATTATTTAGACTTTTAAGATGTGCATGTTGTTTGTTCTCCATTTGAATATTGTCAGATTGTCACAAAGGACAGAGCGGCCAAACAGGAACATGATTTCCAATTTTTTCATCCTACAGTATGCTGGGGTTTTGCTGTCACAACATAGAAACATGTCTTCTTGAAAGAAATCGTTACGGTGACATTTTATATAGATTCCTTTTTTTATTTCAGCTATCATTACTTTGTTCAGAATGAAAGATATGTATTTATGTGGCTGTGGATGCTACTCAGACCATTGTAACCACTACCGCGCCGGACTGATATCTATCTTTCCATTTTTTTTGTATTTACATAGTTTATTTTATTTGACATTTGAGGTCCTTTAAACACAATAATGTACCATTCTGGCACCAAGTAAAATCCTAAGAAGAGTAGTACTTCAAAGAGATCATCCTTCTGATCCTCATAATCCGTCCAAATCCTTTGGAACAATGTCTCTACATTATGGAAATATAAAACACGAGCATTATCCTGGGGGCTCCCTGCAAGACCGTGATATTCGTGAGTCCACAGTTGTTGCATGGTCCAATTTTTTTATTACATTTTCCATATTTATGTTACATTGTGTGTTTATGACCACCTAATGAAACACAAGATGTTGTAAAAGCACAGTCATCCCTGAGGATCCATTTTGATGACGCCAGCGCCCTCAGTAATGGACTGCTCCTGTAGGTGGGCCTGTAAATTAATGACTGTAAAACGACTCATCTCCAATAATGCAAGGCGGCAACTCATTGCAGTAGGAGAGAGATGAGAATCAAAGGGAGTCATAGTGTATTCACCTCCCTTTTTCTGTCACTTTACCACCCTTCGCTCATATATTGCTTCCCACAGAAACCCCCGCCTCAAAAGAAGAAAAAAACAGTTCTCATGTCATTTTGTCTTTTACCATCCACTTCATTTGGAGGCTTACAAATTCTATTAAGGTGATCTTGTGTGCATTGCACGGTTGCTGCAGGGGAGAGAGGGGGAGGCGGCCTGGGAGGGGGGAACAAGGCCCTAATACTAATAAACGAGCGTGACTTTGCCTCCCCTGCCCTGCGAGAAGGGGCAGAGTAATTGGAAAATATCCCTCCCTCCTGTTACAGATAAGACCCCCTCCCCATACACACAAACAGGCCAACCCTTCTCCAAGCCTTAACCCACCACCCTCTCTCTCCTGCTAGATGAAATACACAGTCCCTGCTCTTGTTTTAATGTTAAAACAAACATCACAATTCATCTGATTTCAGTAGCATGCCTCTGCCTGTGACCTAAGATTTTCATCATCATAACTACACTGTAGCTATGTTCGTATGACAAATAAAAAACCTTGACCCTTGAAAACCAAGGTGGACAAAAGGACAGAAGATATTATAAATCTGACATGCAGTCTGCAAAGAGGGATCAGTGGAAGAGGGTGGACAGGTTCAGTAGTTGCATTGATAGACAATATAACGAGGCTAATGTCAGTGACAACGCGACAAAAAAACAAATAGCTATGGAAAAAACGAGACAAGGAAACTATTGCCTTGTTCCCAATGGTGATTTTAATGGCATATGAGGGTGTTGTTCATATTTTCAGTGCAAACCTTAGATATAAGAATACAAGGTAGAACAAGTCAACCGTGTACAGGGAATAATTTACACGCCAGGCTGTAGGAGAGTGAGCTTTTCTTTGTAACCTCCATTATTCATGAATTTGACATTGTAAAAGCAGAAATACTTCAACATATCCCTCAACCCCACAGACCTTCAGAATACCCTGCATGACTTCATTATGTTGGATTTAAAACCACACACTTCCATCAGGGCCTCTGTTGCACTTAACACGAGCAGGCTGAAATCATTCTCTTTTATCTCAAGTGGCTGAACTTGATGTTGAACTTGTCGTCTCATGAATTAGTTAAAGCGGAATGTTTCTGTAATTGAGCGGAGATGTGCGGTTTAAATGAAGACATTACTGAGTTTTGTTTGCAGTGCTAAAGATATCTGACAACATAGTTCGTTTATTTAAGATATGGTGTTGTGTTAGTAGGTCAGCTATCATTTTGAGTATTTCTTCTTGTCATTCAAGCAGGCTATCAGCAGCGTTTTATTTTGGTTCCGCATTGTAAAAGATGCAAGATAGCGGCATGTTGGCTTTGTGCTATTTTCTATTTCCATCTACTTTTTTTATCCTTTCCGTTAGATTATATTTGCTTTATTTGCACAGATAACATCTACGGAAAATGACAGTACTTCTCTGAGGCAGGAGATAAAAGAGAATAACAGCCTAAGTGCCTTGAATCATCCACTGAAATAAAGAATAAAGAAGTAAATGACCTCCTCTTCGAGCTGGAGCATGCAGTGAAAGATCAACCTTGGCATTTCAAATGAGGGGGAGTTCATAAAGAGACCATCAGTAACACTGACACAAAACTGTAGTGTGTATTTAACACTGAAAAGTCAGCTGTTGAATAGAAATAATGAATACTCTAGTGCTACACTTTGAAGACCTTTGAGAACAACCTTGCACATATTTGTTTCTTCTTCAATAGGTCTTTTTCATATCAGATGATTTGATTTTAAACAGCCTCACTTCTATTCAAAAGCCACAGTAAGCCATATCAGTATGACGGTGTGAGACAGCATGATGAAAAATAAAATGTACACATTTTCTTTTCCTAGAGGTGGAAGAAATACTATGTCCTTTATTTGAGAAATAGTACCTGCAAAAAAAATGGTATACTTTATTGGAAGTACATCCTTGTGCTAGGGTAACAGTACATGGCATTGTTATCAATTAAATGAACTTACAGCAACGTGTCAAGTAACCCTGTGATATATTATTTTTATATTATATAACAAGATTGATATGGCTAAAGTTGTGAAAATAAGTTAGGTGATTGAATGCCAAGTCTTAAGTTCAGTAAAAATTGAAAATGTCCTGATTAAATGTATTGGAGTAGAAGTTAAACATAGCATAACATGAAAAAACTCAAGTCAATACATACACCTCAATACCTTTAAGCTCTTTACCTTTAGATGATGGTATAAGGTCTAATATAACATTTAATTCAAACTTTATAAAGACAAAATCATTTTGGCATTCACAACTGGTGTGTGATCACATAGCAATTTAAAACTTGATTTAATCATCATACATAATCAGTCCTCTTCTTTATTGAATGTCAGATCCTTATTTCTCTGATGGTAAATGTGGATTTTATCCAATACTTAAATAGTAAGCAGTGATTGATGGAGTGAGCCAGCAGAAGAACCATGAGCTAAGACGATTTTGACAGGCATCATATATTAAGACCAGTGAGGTTTTCAAAACGTACTGTTATTATTACAGGTATAAGCCTCCGTTACATTGATCTTGTATGATCAATCACTTAGTATAACTCACAGTTCTGCTCTTTGGGTTGTTTTATCTTTCAGTGAAATGTATTCTCACACTATTCAGTAGCGCTGTTTATGTCGCTTCTTTCTGTCTTCTTCTGACAGTGGGGACACGTTGACACTATTCATAA
>NW_011337492.1:30182-52274 GCF_000735185.1 Notothenia coriiceps
GAATGGCCCCAGAAGAGGTTTTTTTTTGCTAAATCTGTCTAAAAATGTCAAATATCACTTGTTTTGCATCAATCTTGATACAGGGTACTTATTATATGTTGTACTTTGAATTCCTAAAGCTTTTAGTCAACCCATTTTAACCCATCATCCAAGGTTAGTTTTCACTATAAGTACAAAATATTTTTTGGACGGACACTTTAATTTACAGTTTTTTACCATGTTCAATCTGAATTTTCTTTCAAATAAAAAACATTTATATTGAATCTGACTTTTCTACATCCAACTGACAGGTTTATCATTACTTTGAGAAAAAAGATTATTAATTTAACCCTTTTAGAAGGGAAAATATGGTCATTTGTTCTGGGAATGTCATTTTTTAGCCTGAAACCTGAAAAACAGGCTCGGGGTTTAACAGGTCTTTGGGTTGTTTTATCTTTTAGTGAAATGTATTCTCACACTATTCAGTAGCGCTGTTTATGTCGCTTCTTTCTGTCTTCTTCTGACAGTGGGGACACGTTGACACTATTCATAATTAAGGTTTGCTCTTGAACAGCGGGTCATGCGCCACAATTTAGCAGTGGAAATGCCATGTGTTTCATGCACTTTAATGGCATTAACCACTTGTTGATAAATGTTAAACCTCCCACACACATTTGTTAAAGCCACTTTATCTTTGATTAATACCATCAACAAATCACGTGTCATTGCAAAGGGGATATAATAGAAGAGAAAAAAGTAGCTTACTCTTCACAGATACATAGAGATATAATTTAGTAAGGACGATTGTTCTGCCTGCACAGTGCAAATAATAAGGGCTATTATAGTGCTTGCATAGACAGACCTGTAGGGGGAGGAAAATGAGCTCATTCTTGTATCAAGAATCTCTTTGTAGCTTTAAGTATCCAGCAATTCAACTTGCATTACACTCAAAGTGTCATTACATCCCGCTTGAGTCTCCTTCCTGACAAGTACAGATAATAATGATGAAGATGAACACAAATAAGGTAAAAGATGGTAACATGCAGGTGGGAGATAATATGGGGATGTTTTTCTATTTGTGGATTTGATTCTCTAATTACCACCATCTGCTGTCTGAGTTAAACGCCGAAGAGGAAGAGAGGAAGTGAAGCGTTGTGATCAGAGTTGGCAAATAAAGATATATAAGTACTGTAACAGGAGACATGCATTATGTTTCTTTCAAAGGTAACACTAAGAATGGTTGGCATGTGATTGACTTCTCCCAGGGGCTTAATCCTGATAACGTTAATGACATAATGGCTTTACTGTCAATATTACCATCCACCAAGAGGGCCTGTTTTTTGGCTTGGATAGTTTTTAACTTTTTATGATGGCTTTTTTTGAGCAAGATTACGGAAAAACCACTGGCATGACTCAAAAAGACACCATTTGTGAAAGAACGTCTTCAATGTCTGTGAACATGTTAAATGCAGCATTGGTCTTGTCCCAGGTCTTCATACCATACTTAAGTACCATTCTAGTTATTTCAAGTGCAAAGCACTAGACCGATGTTGCAAGAAAATACGTTGGAAATCATACATTTCTGTTGTTTCCATAATACATAATCATATATTCAGTTTTTGAAATGCCCAAATGTGGAGTTTGGTTTGACAGTGAATGAAGTTGTGGATGCAGAGAAAATTAGGGCGAAGGTGTAATTAAAGCTGATCAGGGTGAGGCAGAGGGGAGGGGTGGACAGCACATTTTTCTTCCCCATCTAACGAGTAGTGGCTGAGAGAGCTGAATTAGCTGCCTTGCTGTTGTCTCTCCCCTGCCATGCTACTTTGTCACAAGGACACTCCTCCTGGAAGATGAGACACAGTCAAGTGCATGTGTATCCCCTGGCATTATTATTACAGGCCGGTGGGGTCATTGTTCTGGGAATTGAGGCACTTTAGCAAGCTCTGCGCCGCACCACTTAGCCTCTGCATCATTAAACTGAGCTAAAAATACACAGCCCACCCATGGTCCTCTGTTCACAGAAGACCAGTACATTTGCACTCTGAAACAATCGCTAACTCCTGTTCAGCTGTTCAGAAGAGGTGTTGCACCATAATTTTTCACTCACCAATTGCCATGACAATACAAAAACAGTATGATTTACAAAATATTATTAACCCACTGATCAGTATTAATACCATTACCCACCACACACAAATTCACACTGTTGTGTTCACATTGTTGTCAATGTCAAAGTTTTCTTATCCCCAAGGTATTAATGGACATACAAATCAATATGTGTTGATGGAAAGCTGGTGTGACATCTGCTACGAGGCAGCACAAATGCCAAAGCTCATACTTTAATGCAAAACCAAATATTTATGACTGCTACCAGGGATCTAGACAAATATTCATGGGGTGGCAAGAGGGTGGCAGGAGAATTTGAGGGGTGGCATCCCCTGGCAGAAGTATATTCTGATTTAATCGCAGTCATATCAATCAATGTTAACTTGGAAATCCACAATATTGATATTTTAACAAAATTACATTAGGTGAGATTATTGTAGCACATCAGTAAAGCCTTAAATATAAATATATAAGGTGGCACACGTAATTTAATGAATTTTAACTGAATGAGTTGGTTTAACTCTTAGACCAGCAGGGGTACCAAATATGCAGACTGCTGCAATAAGTACATTAATTAACCGTCTCATCGATGTGTGTCTGTATGAATATGATAATATTAACAATCATATTATTCCTATCAGCTATCAATCACTGTTATGATTCACATATTCAGTGTTATATTAAATAAACTATATTTTTGGAGGAGTTAATGTGAACGTTCCTCAAGATGGCTTGCTCACCTCCTTACAAAGTTTGAAGACGCAGTAATTAGCTATCATGAATTCAAAAGATCAAGGACAGTTCAGCGCGCCCCGGCACGACTTCATTGCAAAGTTACAACTTGACTTTACATCAGAACACACATGCACGCTAACTCGCAGTCACGAACACGACTAACCTGCACAGCTCTATTTATACAGCTCTAAAAACCGAGCTCAGAGCTAGAACAGCATGAGCAGCGGAGCGAGTACTATCCGGTGGGACGCTACAGATAAGTCCTTAGAACCTACACTTCTATCGTATTACTTTTTTGGGGGCTGGGACCGAGCGATGACAAAGACTTTCACACGCACACGGTTTTCGCTTACACAGGACTTGAAACTGTTATGGTATAGCCCTAAGCGAGAGAGAGCAGACTGCTCACAAATGAATGACGAGTATATTATCCATTCTAAAGGCATACGATCAGTAAGGTCATCATCTTACACGAAAGCGTTGATTCCAACACTGAGCAAAGTCTGCGCATGAGCATAGCATTCTACATATACATGCTATAAGCAGCGCTTGAGTGGCGATGTACTGACTCTTATAGAAACGCACTAATACTTATTACAATGTATAATACTAGAGAGACACTAGAATAGGTGGTTGCGGACTTCATGCCGAGTGACGGAGCTCAAAAATTGAGACTCAGAGCTCATCTTTGCAAATACAACAGCCAGGCAGACGCAGCTTAGACGATGAGAGTCATACTTAGTTGTTGGGCTTAAATAACATAGCTTAAAGAAGCGCCCATTACAGATGTGCGCTGGGCGCTGCACTCAGTATTTATGACATTGAGAGGTGATAGCATAACGCACTTTATATATACGTACATACAACGCGCTATACGCGTAGATTGTTTTCGTGACAGTTGTTTCCCTGTCATCTCGATATTCCAAGCAGAGACAGCGTACATGAATCATGAGCAAATAGGCGCTCTAATTAGTGCGCATTAGTAGTAAGCTTCTCACTAGACACAGAACAGGGAGGGAGCACCGAGACCAGTGCCAATCTTCCGGACATATGTCGCCCACAGCACCGCAAGAGAGCACACAACACACATGAAAGCAGCAAGACAGCCCTGCAGGAGAGGAGAGCGGCGAGAGCTCAAGTCAGGGAGGGAGAATCAGCGCGAGAGATCTCGCAGATGGCGATATCACCAGGTCACACTTTTCACATCCTGACACATGAAGGAATGATGCCAGCAGTCGCAACGAATTCAACCACATAGACAACAACTGATCACTATCTCGCTGAGAAGCGCACACGCATTTGAGCACGAGGACTGAGTCTGAGAATATACCAGAAACTACAGCCGGACTTACAGACTCCGATGAAGTATGAGCCAGATAATAGACTGTAGATCCAGTAATTTAGCGTTTACTTTGTTCTGAAAGCTGAAGCAGTGACTGAGATCACGCTCAGAGAGAGAAGAGCGATGAGATGGGGAGAGCGAACAGATGTGTGCATTGGTGGAATAGAGTAGCACCAGAGAACCCCTGCGTCAGGCTCAAACTCACGTGAAAAGTAGCACAAGATCTGTCAGTGATTCACAACGTAGTGCTAAAAAGACGATTTTACTGCTTCAGTCTGTACGGAGTTAAGATGGGCTCTTCCACAAGGAGAGAGTGGATAGCACCCTTCATCAATGATGGCTAGTGTGCATCAATGAGAGAATGTAACCCAACAGCGAACGAGACGAATAATCCATTTCAAACAGCAGGTCGAGAAGGGCGGTTCTCTTATTTATGTTCACAGCGAGGTAGAATTTTATAAAGAGAGATGACACTTAGCGCCACAACATGTTGACTGTATCCAAACGGTGTACTAGCTGGCATCACTCTGCACTATATCGATACCAATCGTTCGCAATGATATGGATTTATACTTTAAAGACACAACAATGAGAGCTACCACAACAGGAGAGGAAATATACGAGCTCAATGTTTGTGACTATAGAATTTTGAGAGAGGGCACTCGAGATAATGTAAAAAGACACAAGTATAAGAGTGTTCGTTACTTTGAGACGAGAGATCCTAACCAGCCTTTACGAGATAACATTTACATACAAACTGATGAATCACGAATATACGCAAGATGTCTCTCACCACTTACAGTCGAGGCTCTCGCATCGCAGAACACTAATAGATTACAACTTCAAAAGGCCTGTACAAGTGGAATATAGTCTTATGACGAGTTCACACATGGATTAAAAATTGCTTACTTCCGCGACGCGAGTTTGGCAGAACCTTTTATTTGCTTACTTTAACATCAGTTTTTCATGGATGGGGCTAAGCATTTATTGCTATCGGCTTGTAGCTACCCCAGCCATACCCTCGACCGCAAATACCTCATTCGCTTCTGTCTACTTTGTATCCGAATGCTTCTCGTTTTGCCGGCTGTCCTCCAGTTCAAATGAATCGCNACAAGGCTCGCGTCTTGTGCTGCATTCACTTGCACTCGGACATTAGAGATTTTCTCTCATAAATGTCCGATGAGCCACAACTTTTCTTTCAAAACAAAGCTGCCAAATGGGGTGGCAGCTGGGGTGGCAAGGCATTTTTCTGAGGTGGCAGCTGCCACCCCGTGCCACCCCGTAGAACCGCCACTGACTGCTACTAATGTTTTTTTTAACATCGATTCATCTAATTTCAATGAGACGTTTCGTCCATTAAATATCAGTAAATACTGAGAAATGCACACTATAATTTCCAACAGCCCAAGGGGAAATCACAATTATATGATGTTGGTATGCATAACATCAAAGAATTAAGATTATAATAAAAAGCCAGCTGACACTAAGGTATTTACTTCTTATGGTTTGTTTATCTAATACTGGCCTTTGAACCAACAGTAAAATACATTTAGTCCTGGCAAAGAATTATATAGATTTTTTGTAACTGCCCTCTTACATTATCATGTTTCTCTCTCGAGGGCAACTCCATGTCAATACAATTAATCATTCAGCAGACCCGAATCAGTTAGGCTTTACTGGGAAACATATTTGTGGGCTAAAATGTTGAGGATTTTGAAATCAATCACTGTATGTAGTAGCGAGAATAGCACAGCTATTTGGTAACATGCAATACATTGGGCACTGCACTTACGTGATAGTTAATCCCACAGGTGTAGGTAATTGCCTGATTGAAAAGGTATTGTAACTGGATACGCAGAGGACCAGACTTCTAAGGTATGTCCCCTTTTCTTTTCAAGTGACACCATTGTATGATTATTTATAAGTGTAACACTTCTCTGTAACTGTGAGTGGCGAGATGTGTTAGTTGGCCCCTAGTGTCCCTGAAGCAAATGCTTTCATGCACCAGCTAATCAGATAGCTACCTGACCTAGCGCAAATAGCCTACAGACTTACATGTATATTTTAATAGTTTGATATATTTAAATATATGACTTGGATAATAGCAGGCAGGCTGTGGAGGTGAACTGAGTCACTGAGCACATGTGAATGAAAGACTTAGCTACTTGTTGCCTACTTCATTAAAAAAAAAGTGTCAACATATTGGTGCAGCTAGCTTGTTTGTAAACAGCTTAGTTGGTCAAATTAGCATAGCCTAATTTTCTGTTTCCCGTTAGCTTCAGTCATTATGCTATTAAATGCATATTCTTTATGATTATAACTCACTTTACAATGGCCAATCATTATGTTAGTGTTTCTTTTTTATTCACAGCTTGCGTTAACATAAAAAACTTTATAGGCTACTGTTACACCTTGCATTCACTGCCATAAAATGTATGCCAAACTAAAGACAGAAATGCGTCTAAAATGTACTCCGAAGGTTAAAGAAAAGGTGTAAACTAGCATGTCTGGCTTGTGTTCCGCAATTTTCCTGGTTATTCTGTCTCTTTATTTTAACTCTGAGTCTACCAAATGTCCAGAGACGGCACTATTTGCGCCGAGGAGGAAGCGTGCAGCCTGTAAAGCGGCACTGCGGCATCGCTGTATCACTGCGCCCCGGTCCCCGTTCTCCGGGATCCTGAAGCTCGGATCTGGGGAGAGGAGGAGATACCCTATGGTTTTCCTTTGCGGGATTTATTTTGTTAGCTTCAAACCTTCTTGTGCGTTGTCTTTTAATAGTGACCGAAGGCCTGCAACTTGTCCGGACGGTCCCTCCCCACTCGCAAGGGTTTGCATTTCTTCGTTTTGCATGACGTGTCTGGAGCAAAAAAAAAGAGAGGCTTGCTTTTGTTGTGTGTTTTACAGTGGAAAATGAAGCTTGAGAGCCGGAGCGGGAGGCAGTGCCAGTCCGCTGCTGCTGCTGTAGGTTGGACTGGATTACAGAGCCTGAGATCTCTACTGACAGGCAGCATAGGCAGACAAAAAGGGACTGTGAACGAAGACAAGGGAAAGAGTCTTTTACTGAGCTAGAAAAAGCCAGGGCGAGTGCTGGAATACAGTTTATTCCCCCCATGAGCGATATTTTGGGAGCTATTTGTGCAGTGTGTGTATGTGTCATTAGATGAGTGCTGGCACGGGGCATCAGGTTAAAGGCATTGGTACTCGGGGAAAAAGGTTTAGGACCGTCTTCATAGAGATGGAAATACCTTTTCTGGATTGTTTGAAGGAAGAACATCTGAATGGAATAAATCTCTTTTCAAAATGTTGCTCCATAATTAAATGGTTGCACGCTGGCTTGTTGGATGTGCCTTTTTAATTTGTTGTACATGTTTATAATTGTGCATGTTTAAAACATGTGTTACTGTTAATGTATTGTATGCTGCAGAAGCCAGATGAGCTACATTGCTTGACAACCTGTGTCCAAGGAGACAATGTAAAGTTGAATATGGTGGTTGACTGTGGTAAATTGCTTTTGGTGTGTGTGTTGATGCAGAAAGGTGTGAATCCTCTGTTTGATATGTCAACCAGCATTTTGAGGCATGGTTATTCAGGGTTATGGATATGTAAAAAGCCTGCATTCTGTTGTTTCAGTTTTCTTCCACATGGAATACCATTTCTATGATGTAATGGATGAGAATTGATATTCTGGACACATAGAGAAGCCATATGTGATTTAGACTACAATGCCAGATTGACTTTCAGTGGCTTTAGGCCTAGGCTTTAGGCTATGCCTTGAGAACGATCCAGAATAGGACTGCAAGCTGTTGAATGTTGCATCTAATATTGTTAAGCAGCCAGATGCCTTCAGTGTCGGACAATAAAGGCATGCACCTTAAGATCTATAGTGAAGTGCAATATGGCATTATCAAAGGGTCTTGATTTATGTGTAGTGTGTAAAGGCTAGAGGACATCACCCTGTTCTATAAGATCTGCTTTCATTTATTCAAAACAGAAATATTGTTCTGTTTAATTGGTGGAATATGTGAGTGAAATATTGTGCCCAATGTGACATTTTGTTTATTCCGACAGACTTTTTAAAGATTGATACATGTTAGACAAGTTTTATTCAAGAAAAGCCTTACAATCACTTCTCTTAAACTTGAGATGATATGTTCTACTATATGTAAAAAGCTCAAGTCCTACGTTTATATGCTTTAACAATAATATTGAATGTGTTCAAAATTAATGTTAATTTCTAAATTATGTAATTAACAAAAGTGGGAGGATAGAATACATTGACAGTTCTCAATTTGCATTTGTTTTGAAAAACATTCTCTCTGTATGTTGATTGAATATAACTGACAGTGCCAAAGACAACAACAAGTTCATGTTGTGAGGTTTAAAACACAAAGTGGCAAAGTAAACAATTCTTCCACATGATTTATCGCAGGGCTTGATTACCTGGCAGCGTAAGAAAACACAATATGCTAAGCGAGCCTGAAGCCAGCCCAATTTTACATTCATTTTGCATCATGTAGAATGGCAACAGCCTTCTGTATAGTATGCAGCTCCCTTAAAAAACCTCTCGTTGACTAAATGAACAGTCGAAATTGCAGAGTGAACATGTGGCAAATGCTTGCTCTCTCTCTCTGTCTTTGTCTTGCAGGAGGTAGAGTTTACTGACCTTGGGTAAGGGAGTAGGTTCCTGAAGAAGAAGGATGTGGCATCACCTGCTCAACTCACCGTGGCGGGACATGTTCACTGAGCAGATATTTGCTTTAACTTGAAAAGCTCTTCCTCTGGCGGAATTGACAGCTTGGTGATAACGTGTTTAATAGATCATTTTACACCTCTGTCTTAGGATTTGATGGACTGCCTTTGGGGATTTTTGCTCAGAACCTAGTTTGGTTCAGTGACTCGATGCAGATTTGTGTTACCTGTTAAAGGTTTCATCTGTTGGATATTACATGGTTACCTTGGATATAATACATCAGTAACATTTCTTGGATATTGTGGAGTTTCTCTTCTGGGGTTTCCACACAAGTGGAGGTCAAGCTGTGCCAGTGTTTGGCACTTGAAGAGTTTGTTTCTCTGTAAGAAGTGGGTTTATCTGGATGTTTCCCATGAAAGGCATTGATGGCCCTCGATCTAGTGGCCTCCGCAAGAAGAGGAAGTCAAGGTCGGTGAGGGATCGAGACAGGAGATCAAATGGGATAAGGAACAACCATGTTAAGGGCTCGGTCTTTCGCTTTTCCTCTGACTCGGAGAGGGAGGGCAACAGGAAGCCCTCCTCATCCCGCCCTCGACCCCCACGGAGGAAGCGAAAGGACTCTACTTCTGCCGAAGAGGACATCATCGATGGCTTCTCCATCACAGGATTCGTCACCTTAGAGGCTCTGGAGGTGAGTAAAACACTCTGTTAAACGTGGTGTGTGTTGAGTTGTTTGCCTGACAATCGTGTTGAAAATCTGTAACACTGTGTAAATATGTGTTGGTTCTTGTGTGCCTCTCTGACTCGGCCGGCCAAGTGTTTTGGCTCCAGTCTGCATATTTGGCTGTTGTGAGCTGGAGTTGAACAGATGTAGCTTTAAATGTAGTGCTGCAGCCAGAGATTACATCTGTGTCACTGAAAGGCTGTTGTTTAGTGTACTGCTCTCAATTTGTTTTCAACAACAGTTTTCCAGCAAAGACTTACACCAGATTAGGGTTGTTAGGTACGTTTGTAGTGTAAAAAAGCAATTTGAGCTATTTTACAATAGTTTATTCAGAGTAGGAGTCATTTACTGTGTACTGACTATTCATTTGGTTTGGATTGCAAACTGAGCACATGCTGTCTTCCAACAATATATCATAGAATTTTACAGTATGTAGCACCACTGCTATTTTTGTCTATAATGATAACTGACAGATTGGTGACAAGTGTAAAAGCAAAATTACAAAGCAAAAGTGTGTTAAGGCACATTTTTCCAGCATTTTACGACTCAGTTCTAGTATCTGGTACCTACCAAGCTACTGGAGATGCACATTACATCCAATTAATTGGCATATGCATAACTCATCCACATTCTGTTGCTCGAAAGGAATTTGTTTTCTCCAGTTAAGACAGCAAGCGTGAAGACGTATCACACTGAAGTAGTATGTGTTCTGTACTCCCTGTTCACTTCGATGTACACAACATTCACTGCCTATACATTACTACATAAACTACGCCATAAAATTTACCGTACACTTTGCTATACACTATGCCATACAACCAATAACCTAAGTAACTATGCCGTTCAATGCATCATGCAAAACCTATATTATGGCTTACACCATGCTGTTGAAGATGATGTCAAATCAGGTTCAAACACCAAACATCTCAGAATCCTGCCTCTACTGACTTAAAAATAACAGTGTAAAACAAAATAGATAAAAGTACTTACTTACCTTACTTAGACATTAGTAAGGTGTTAGGACACCATGAGCATCCAGAACAGCTGCAGCGCTGGCAACATAGATTTAGCAAGTTTTTGAACAATTTTTCCTTAATTTGGTTTTTGGATAATGGTGATGTAAAGCACTGTCTAACACAAAACGCCAAACATATATTTAAATTATTGTTTTACTTTCGGCATACCTTTTACTACTCATTACACCACTCATAGACTGCTTGGCCCCAGCATTAGTGTGTTCACCACTTCAAATGTTGCTTCTTAAATCATGTATGCCATTGTTGGGTATTGTTAAATTGGGTTAGGGTTAAATATTACCAATCAAACTAAGTTTTGGATCAAATGTTTGTAGCATTTAGTATTGTGTTCACCCTGATCTTATTTTTGCATAATATGAAAATAGTATGCACGATGCAACTTTACAAGGTCAGACTTGAGAACATACCAGGATAACACAGCCTGACTTGCACTTTCTAATACATGCAGTGTGATAATAATCTCTTGATGGCTGGTGTGACCCATCTCAAGGATATGTACAGCAGCACTCACTTGTCCTTGCTGTACCCCTTTTGATAGTCGGATCAACTATTTTCACAGCTCAAGAGTGTCATTTATTTAGAATAACTCTTACAGACTTTAGCCTGCATGTCTTTCTATTTCTTCTTGTTTTGTTTGACTTTTTTTTATGTTCTTTCCATTCATATTTTCTGAGTCAGTCTACTAAGGCACTGATATTTACATTGAGTGTCTCTTTAGAGGACACAATATTAATGTCAACAGTTAATCAAACTGATAATTCTTTAGGGCAATATATACAGTATTAATCACGTGTTATCTATACTTATATGAATCTAATATTATATAATATAAAGGTTACCCCAAATCTGTGTCAGTATATCATTGAATGGAATAAGGATATTTTAGTCGGTATTCACATTTTTTGTGTGAATTCAGTTTTTTGTGTTTTTGACATTCAGCATATGATGTTCTATAAATGTATGAACATTTAAATGAAGTGTATATGATGTTGTTGCCTTATATGGCTGATTGTAACAGTTTTCTGTTTGTTGTAGAAAAATATTTGAACATTCTGTTGCCCTACACAACAGTTGTAGCCTTTTACTGAAGTTAACCATATGACTTATAGATCAAAACAAATTGCAGTATCAAATGACATTAATATCAAACGTCAGTAATATGAAAGGCACTTCTTACAAAACAGTCTTTTCAATGACTGATTCACTGAGTAATAAATGCTCAGTTCAAGTACGAGCAAGAAATAAATATATACTCATGTTTGTGAGAGTGTGCAAATATCTACACACAGGAGGATTTCTTTGAGATTGTGACATAAGGTATTGATACACTGTAATTTAGGGAACTAAAGGGAGATGGCAATATTGTTTTGTATCATATCTAACATTAGTTGGAGAACTTTAAATATAGCAGTTTGACGCCCTGTGTCTAAAATGTTGGAGAGCTGGAGATTCATATTTTTATGCGCAAATTCTCTGAAAGTAAACTATTGACTATGGCCTTTAACCACAAACCTCCTCCCACCAAGCTAATATTAGTTTACTCTACTATTACACAAACAAAGCAGCACATCCGTACACAGTAGATGCTGGAATGAGAGAATGCTTATAATTCCGATTTAACCTAGAAGATGGATCGTTTGTCATAACTTCTCCATGTCGCCTGTTTCCATACTGGCCTCACTTCTGGTCTGACAGAAACAGGTGGAAATGTTGGGTAATTATATCAAACACTGCTGTGGGATCATTAAGGCGAAACAGTCAGGCTTCTGATTGAAAGGTTAGTGATGCAAAGATCAGTCTTTTATGTAGGCATGGCATAAAAAGAAAATCCCACCCTAGAGTTACTGCCTCTGAAGTACTACTTGACCCCCACTTATTCATTATAGCTGGTCACAGGCCAAATAGAAGACACTTTACTTGGCAGCTCTCACATGACTGAGGGTTAATCAGGAAGTTGCTGATACAAACTTAAATAAATACAAGTTATTAGATTTTAATAGGATTACATTCTCCAAAATGAAATCTTTGAAATTCAGACGTAACCATATTATTCAGGATTGTTTGAGAAAAATGTCCTCTGTATTTAAACTAATGATCATAATTGTCACTGCCTGTGTATAGCTTAAATCATTTTTCTGCTGTTTGAAATTGATATATTCAATACAATAAATCTTCTGTTTCCTTATTCGCCTACACTCTGTAATAATGTGGGTAGGATCTTTCCTTTTACAACCTTCTTTTTAATTGCTATATTTTGCTTTTGTGTTTTTACCAACTTTGATTAAAGACTGTGTATATATGGAAATATGAACAAGCATAACATAGCACCAGTGTGACTCTTTCTGTCTGAGTAAAGTTACATTCTGATGAGGTCAGACCCCTGGAGGTATATGCTGGTGCTCTCCATCTGTCACCCCAGTGCTGGAGCTACACTGCTCCCAGGCCTGCTTTCATGTGCATGCTGATATCTTAGCTTTCCCTTTCTGTTTTTCAGTCTCAGGACTGAAGCCTCCATGATCAGGCACTTTACAAACCGAAATTGCTTTTGTTTTCATTGGTTTTCCTACAACTTGTTGTGTTTATCGGGCTGTTTGTTGGTGGTGTTGTTTGGAGTAACTCACCCATGTGGGACTATTGTTAACAACAGATGAATAGGAAGGCGCTTTTGGAATACACTTGACGAATCAGAAAGCATGTAACTGCTTTTTGTGAATCTTCTCTGGCCTTTTTATGATAAGTATTAGACAGTTTTCACCTTCAGCCAAGTCTTAATATTACAATGATTTGCTTTTTACTTATGCAGGATACAGAATGTGCTTCTGAAATACTCACTGCAAGTAAATGATTCTGAATTCTTTACAACGCTCTTTGTAAAATCAACCATAATAGCTGTTATCGATCCCAACTGAGAAAACACGTTCTCACTCTGCGCTCCTTAAAATGTAAAACACATTATAACCCAATAGGCCTATTCATACTTGCATATCATTTAATTACAAATGTGAGCACAAAGCCATGCTACAGTTGAACTGTTTAGCAGTAAATAAACAGATAACATTCTTATAACATGTGATCATATGGCTGTTTCTTTTTTTTTAGACGTAAAAAGGTTTCAAGTGCAAGAAGTCAATGGGTAGCTTGAGGCATTTTGAGCTTATATTGATTGGAGAATACTATTAATACTACTATGTTGTTTCACACTGTAGTTTTCTCAACCATAACATATACATAATAGATGGATACAAATATCAATATAAAACAGATATGCATTTATTATGAGCTATTAAGTGTAACAGTGGAGCTTGGGCATCACAAAAGATGCTACAATCACTCACTGTTGTTTCCATTCTGCGTTTCAGAAATTTAGCTCTCTGCTCATTTTCCTTAAATTGAGTAAGAAATGAAAAAACAATAAGCATTCATTGAGCGCAGATCAAAGTACAAAGAATCAGCTGTCCTTTAAAGGAGTTGGTATGGAGACAGATTTCTACTGAGAGAGGCCGTAGTGGGGACTTATTGCAGCACTTCTCTCTCCCTGTAAAACGTTTGCTGTGTGCCCGTTTTACTTGAAGTGTTCCTAATTTGGCACTACTGCATCAGCTGCTTATAAAGGCTTGATCAGGCTGCTGTCCAATCAGACTCTTTGTTTCCCCAACCTTTTCTTTGCTGTTTAACATTGTGACTCCTTTTTTATTTATTTATTTGTTATGTTTGTATTTCTTTTCTATTATAGATCCTCGTCTTCTTTCTCAGCAGGTTAACGGCAGTCTATTACATGACTGACTGCCTGTGATAATACGATGAACAGCTCAAAAGCAGTACTCTTTAAATGAACACATTTGCAGTTTCTGTTTTACTCCTTCTTTTCCATAAAAAGACACACAAGAAAATAGCTTCACTAGATAGTCCAGATGATATTATCAAGATGTCTTGCAACAAAAAGCTATATTATATATTCCACGCCAGAGGTTAAATCCTTTCTCCGGTTTTGGTTGTCTTGGTTTTGCCGAAGTACAGCTGAGGTCGTAGCTTGTCGTGGGTTTTGGACCATGAGCAGCAGTGTTTTTAGCTGTATCCTGAAACGGTCACCAAGAGTTTGTTATTTTGTTGGCATTTTGTTTCATTAGCTGTACTCAAGCACAACATGTAAATTCACTAACATGATTTGTGTCAGTTCCCCTACGAACTCACAGGGAGATATGTGTTAAAGCGTTTTGGCTCTTGTAAATTATATTGAAGTGTTGCATCAGGTTGCACACAAGCACAAGATTTGACATGCTTAACCGCACCATAGCAGACCACTAGCTGCTGACCACCAGAGAGCAAGGGAAAAGGCAATCGATTGAGAGCTTTAATGCTTTTCACTGAAGGCTTCACATCACACTGACAAAAGGTCCATAACGGGGATATGCATAAAACATGTGTCTACTGGTGGAAAACCAGTTTCATAAGAGCTGTGGCAATCCTCTGCCCGTGCTTTACATTTCATTTCAGTACCACTGATGCACCAGCAGGTTCTTGTTGGTTCCAATGATGTGCCATTTCCTATTTATGACTTTTTCAGCATTCTTTGGTTAGTTAATATTGTGCACCAGCTTCACCCCGTTTGTCACACCCACAGTGGCCTTGGACAAGTGACACATAAGCCAGGGCACAGTGGAGCATCATAGTTCATGTTTTAGTTGAGTCATCAGTGCGTGTGGGTGGAGGTGGTATGAAGAACAAAATTATAATGGGTTCATTGATGAGTTGTCAGACCTTCAAATAACAAACGGTTAGCTAATTTATGCCTATTGACATTTAAAGTGGAGTTAAGGACAGGACTCATACTTAGCTGGAAGGATCAACTGCAGTAATAATGATGTCGGCAAAGGGCATTCCTCTCACATATGGCCAAATAAAGATGATGAATTGCAGTTTAACGGTTTGGCATTTTTCTCGTCTTGTATTCTGTTTGTAGGAAGATGCTGTCTGCTTGCCAGAATTTCAAAAACAATTGCTTCTCTTTGGCACAGCCCTCAGAAGTCAGCCTGACGGAGGACTTGTAAGTGCAGGCAGAGAAGAACACATTGATTGGGACTTCATTGTACGAAAGAGGCTAATGTGAAATCAAATGTATTGACAGCTTGTTTCCAAAAGACTAAAAAATAATGACATTTCAAACAATTAAGACAGATAACTATCATGCCAGGTTTTCTTACAGCTTTGTTCCTGAGAGAATTCATGTTGATGAACAAGGTTGCCTTTGGAGAAAGCTTTTATTTTTCTTGACGGCTCTCCTTGTGCCACGCTGCCTTGACAGATATTCCTGTCTAGCGAATAATACCACTTTTCCAGCCTTTTAATTAATTTTCCACCTTCCACACATGTACAATATTTATTCCAGTCACTTGGCAGTAGTGGCTGCATTTTGGAGGTGTCAGAGAGTGATATATGATATGCATTAATATGCTGTGACAACCCAGTGAATGACACATTAATGAAATAAGATGTCATCTCTGAATTTAAAAAGCAAATTAGATCATCTCCGTTGTGTGGGATTTCTGGAAGGGTTACAACATTCAGTTATCAAGCTGTTTTGAGTGTGCAGTCATCAAAAGGACCAGGGCTGCCCTGTTCAAAGCCCCATTGATCGCCTACCACTGTACATTTGGTATCGTCGTTTCCCAATCGCCCACTCAAGCAGGTAGTCTCTTGTGGTGTCCCTTCGCTGATGCTGTTGGTTGATATTTTTTGCCATAGATGCAGAATTACTTTGTCTGCAATATTGAACCGTGTTACATGCTTTACAACTCAGACGCTATCTTTTCCAGCAGATTTCTCATTTCCCTGCCTCAGGTCGTGCTGTGACAGCCTTTCCATCTGTCACTAACATGGTTCCATTGTGATTGGAATGTAACTGCACAGAGCTACAATGCATGAAATCCAGGTGTAAATCCACCCAGGATGCTTTTAAGATCTGCATCTGCCAAAGTAGGAGCTGCTTACACACACATTTAGTCGCATCAAACGGCTTTTTCGATCTAAAGGAGAAACGTCACATTCAAAAAAGATATAGTGAGTATTCAAGTAAGAATAGAAGTCTGATTTTGTTATATTAAGCTAAGAGGGCTGTTAAGTTTTCTTTTTAAATGTAACCTTCTTACATAAATTCTTTTAAACTTGCATATAACATGCAACGTGCTCAGGTTTGGATTGATGTCTTGCTGGTGGAGAGGCTCATAAGCACCTGACTCACGTGCCACAAACTGTCACCTTCAACTCACTCATTAAGGAAGAAACTGACACCGATGCACTCGTATATACTCAGGCAAAACAAATAGCTCTGCGTCAGGGGAAATGTGCTGCAAGCAGCATTAATGTTTGAAGATGACACACAGCAAAACAAATGGGACTATAGGATGCAAGAGCAAGGCAAAGTGATGATCAGTCTTCAAACTATTTACATATTTTATAATAATGTTTTAGCCACAGGGAATTGTTTTACTTCTAAAATGTTATTTGTTTTAACTAAGGGCTGTCCATATATTTCCACTATGCTGAATAATTAAATAGATAATGTCAATATTTCCCAATAAAGCCTCCAAATGGGCATATTTCTACTCTAAATTATGTTTCCCTGTCCATCTTAAATCATAGATACTGTTCAGTTTGTGTACCGCGTAAAGCTTTTTGTTACTGCATTGACAGCTGGAAAACACCTTCAAGTGGTAATGTGTGTTTTTGTCATGCAATGGACAGACTTGTTTGCAAAGACTGAAGGCTGTTGTTGCAGAGATTCATGAATGACAATACCAATGAAAATAAGACTACCATCAATTTATGTCTACATTAACGGCTAATCTTTTGCTAATGGCACACCCGGAGTGGCTAAAGAACATCGGATTAATGGATCCAGCTCTTTAAGACCCAAGGCTCCCTGACACTTGTTAATGTAGCATACAGCTCTGAAATGAAATCATTGTGTATCCTTATCCAAGTATTAGCACAGAGGCAAATCACATCCTCATCCTGGTATAATTAACTGGCCTCCGTTAAGAAACATGTATTTATGCTGATCTGTGAGGCACCAGCTCGCTGAGCCCAGGCCATTTTATTTTCCATTTCATCTTTGTTTTTATTTTGGCAGGTTCTAGTGACAGATGTGAGGGGGGAAGAAATAAATGTTGGTTAAGGTCGATTGTAAAATGCCATCTCTGAAGTAGAGCCGTGGCCACTCTCTCTTTAGTGTTTAATGGCTCCCATGATGATGAATTTGGACAGCTTTTTCTTTCTTACTTGACAAGAGACCCTTTTCATGCTTAACTGCACAGTGCATACTAATGGTGGTGTGTTCAAGAATATGAAAGCATGTGTGTGACTGCACCCCGGGCTGGTGGAGATCTCTACCTGCAGCTTTGAACCTCTGATCCCCCGTCTCTTCTCTGATCCTTCTTTCAACCAGAGCCAGCCTTCCCATGTTTCATTTCCATCTGTTTCCAAGCCTGCACTCAGATAAGCTTTGCTAAAAAACCTGCACTGCTTCAGTTCTTTTTTTTTTAAAGAATTGTTTACCCTAGACTGAATGCCAGACTTTATTCCACTCACAAGCTTTTTGCAATATTTAGGAAATTGGCGTATATCATAGCCTCTAATACCTTACACTTTGGTTTTATCACCACACCTTAGTTATCCCCAGGCTGGACTATGTACTGTAGCACAGGATGCATTTCCATCTCTTTCAGGTCAGATGATGTTTAAATACTAATGAAAGGCTCCATGTCTGTGTCTCAGTATGATGTCACCCCCCTGCCATTGCCTGTGGAAATAACTGCTCTAGATGCTCAGTAGGAGGTTTTCTGTGGACTGTAACTGCGAGTCACTTCGGTCCCTCTTTGGATACAGCTTTTAAGTTAGCCATGTTATGTACTCTGTTCGGCATCCAATGTAAAAAGGGTTTTGGGCCATCCGCTTGATGTTGGATCACTTTTGAAGCAGATCAAATATGGCTTTTCGAAGTGGCATTTTGATATTTTAGCCAGTGGGAGTCAAGGCGTACAGTCACTAGAACGTGGTTAATAAAGCCTTGAAGTTTGAGCTTTCACATCTACTACCAATCTATTTATCAAATACTTATATATTTTAAACAGTGTATCTATTACTTTTGGCTAACTATTTGAACTATTTATTTATAACTTTAACCTTTTTCTTCCAACAACTTACCCAAAGCTTTAAGCAAAACAAAATGTGCACTGTTAATCCATCAGTTTTAGCTAACTGTTAAACTGCAAATTCCACTTAATAGCCTTTCAAAATAGCATTGCCATCTTATGTCCATGAAATATGACCGCATACAGTATATTCTTGTTTTTATGCACCACGACACCAAGTCAAATTCCTCGTATGTGTAAACCTACCTGGTAATAAACCTGATTCTGATCTGATTCTGATAATCGTCTGGATTTTCTTGAACTGGCTACCTGTTGCTTTTTTACGATCCTATGAATTCTAATCTTAAAACAAACAAGACATTACATTACATTGCATTTAGCTGACGCTTTTATCCAAAGCGACTTACAATAAGTGCGTTCGACCAACAAAATACCAACTTGAAGAAAACAGAATCATATAAGTACATCAGGTTTCATAGAGCTAAACATTTCAAGTGCTACTCAACTGGCTTTAGATAAGCCAGTCCTTTATTAGTATATAAGTGCTTTGTTAATAATTCTATCGCAAGACAAAGGTCTTATTTCACTTAGGAAAAAACAATGTTGATTTTTGATGAATGCTTAAATACCTTAATTAACGTGGTGCAATTACCGGCCATGCCAGTAGTTTGAAAAAGCAGCTATTCGAGTTAAACTATTATGAAATCTGATTTGATCGAAGTCTATACTTGGAGAGAGCCCAGTGTACATGCCTTTGTGTGTTATGTGTGTGAGAGAAAGAGAGATTGCGGAAAATATACTTCATGGTTTCTGAGAGAGGAAAACATCCGACTATGTTGTGTAAGTGTGTGCAGCGGGGACAGAAAGCCAAAAGGATCCGGAGCTTTATCCCAAATGAAAACACAGCCTTGTATTGTTTTCAGTAAGTGCTATTCGGCTCATGTGCCTTTTGCTTGAGGGAAAATAGAAAAGAAAGCCAGATCCCACAACATCTCATCCACAAATAACACATCTAAAGAAAAAGCCACTGTGGATAAGTGTTTGCCCAAGGAGGACTTTGCTTAAGAATTAGTTACAACCACCACATACTTGGTAACTGGCCTATTCTCCAGCAAATGACATGTGCGGCTTTGCATTATGTTCATTCGTTTCTTTACAAGTTATCATCTGACTGCTGTTTTGTTTCTTAGATTTTTGAATTACAAAAGTTTGCTTGATCACATTTTTTGTTAATAGTTTTTTTTTTTAAACAAACAAATTGTTAACTTATTCAAAAACCTGTTTCAAATAATAATCAAACATGCTCATCATTTTTTCTCCTTGTCGGGGAATTATTACTTTAGAATGAACAGCTTTGAATGATTAACTAATGTTGATCACATGAAAATAAAACCTGAGAAATAATCACACACAATGTCTAAACAGCTTTTCATGTCAGAGTAGCAAAATCAGCATTCATTTATGTAAAAACATGTTATTTCTTAAGACTAAGAACCGGATTGAGAGTTAAAGACAGTGACAAAGGAGAAGAGCAGTGGAATCCTGGAAGAATAACATTTTTGCAAGTTTTGGAAATTGAGGTGATTATAATGAACAATCTGCTATTGGCAAAAATGGAAAGGTTTATGCTCAACTAAGTTTGGGCTAATTAGTAAACATGGAAAAGCAGCCAGTCAAATTAATGATATTTCCCAAACAGAGAACATTTAATGAAACCATAATATTTCATTTGAGTTTAATTTTAGGTGAACCTTTCTTCTTTTAATGTACTGCTATGGACACATGTCTCCGGACGCTCTTCATTACAGCTGAGGCATGTCTTTGTTGCAGGGTGGTTGATGGACTGTCAACCACCCTGCAGGGGTGGTGGGTTATCGCTAAACAAAGCCTGTGTGCACTTGCATCTACATTATACGGCTTCATTCCCCTGGTGGAGCGTTTTTCATTAATCCTGTGCAGAGTTTTTTAAATGGAAGGCTTTAGCTCGGACGAAAGGTGCTCTTATGTAAATGCCCGCATGGTTTTGTTGATTTAACACATCCCAGGGTGTGCGTGAATCATGTAAACAGTAACACACATGCTGGCACACATTTACAAACGCACAGACACTGCAGCAAGGCAGGGTTTTAGGCTGGATTTAGTTTTACCAGCTGTACTGTACAAGCAGTGAGAGGAAACAGCCGGTGGGCTATCCACACAGGCCTTATCACTCAGCAAGCAGACCCCATGATAAGGCATTATACTTTACACAATAGTCTGTTATGTTTTCTCCTGTTTGTGCAATTTCCCCGTAGTGCATGCTGCAATAACCCAAGGCTGCCAATTACACATACTGAGTGTGCTACCAGCGCGTAAGCCTCCTTCGTCACATCTAACGTGTCATGGTGGTGAGTCAGTAGTGGGAATGACAATGAGTGATTTCCAAGAGCCTAAATGTCTAGTGCCCACACTGTCTTATTACAAGGTTTCCACCCTCTATACCTTTTAAAAGCAGAGTTATCCTGCACCCCTCATGTATCTGCTCTGCAGGATCACTCCGTGCTGAACTCTCTGATCCTCTCTGTACATTGTCTTCTCCATAATATCGATCCTGCATTCAGACGTGTGAGGACTGCCAGCATTGTGAGAAAAAATCATATATGGAAAACAAATCATTGTTGCATTGTTATTCCTTTTGTCCTTAATTTATAATGATCCAAAAAGTAAGAAAAGCTGAAAAACCTTGCACTGGAGTACCTTAACCAGAAACTCTGCATTTTGTTTGTTTATATCAACATATTTAAAATAGAAGTTGATGATTAAACAGTATTTTACACTTGCTGTACAATTCATACTGTCAACATATGCACTTCTAGTTTCTTCTTTGGAAATGTAGTATGAATTATTCTGATTTAAAAAATGGCAATACAATAATAATAGGCATCATTAATGGAGATCAGAAAATCTTATGATGATATCATAACCCAAAAACATAGGGACATGCAAAAGAGCATTTTAAAGTCACTTGTAGTGAAGTTGCCTAAGGCTACTGTAAAGGTAATTGTATAATGAATACAGGATTTGGTGAGTCGCCTCAAATTTGCCTTTGTTTAATCGAAATGCATATCTTCAGTAAAAAAAAGGGTTTTCAGGCATTGGGTCACCAGACAGAGGGTTGATTTAATTTTCCTCTACCTCTGAGAAAACACACACACACACACACACACACACACACACACACACACACACACACACACACACACACACACACACACACACACACACACACCCCTTCAACGTGAGACAAAGCATAAGTTAAATTGATCAATCCACTCAGTCGTTCCTACGCC
>NW_011337492.1:52302-60603 GCF_000735185.1 Notothenia coriiceps
TTACAACCAACCAAACACAATCTCCTAAACTTGCCGCTCTATTTAAGCGGCCAGATCTGCCTGCCTCTGCCTCGCTAATGCTGCTGGTCTGTCACATTGCTGATGCGTTCACTTGCTGCTGCTCGCCTGCCCCACCCCACCACCCCAGCTTCCACCCACACACACACACACACACACACACACCCCTTCAACGTGAGACAAAGCATAAGTTAAATTGATCAATCCACTCAGTCGTTCCTACGCCAGTGAGGTTTTAAGCTATTAATCCAAGCCTGTCTGTGACCTTGAGCCTGATCGGATTTACCAGACAGTCAAACCTGCCTGCTGTAGTTCTTCTGTACTCATCTTTCAATCTCTGGTCAAGTGTAAACCTGGTTAGCTGCTATGTTAAACTTTAACTAATGTTTGTACATAATTCACATCTTTATGTCAGAACTATTTAGGAATATTAACACCCTAAGCTCACCTCGAAATATTTATGTCAGATTTGCTTTCTGTTAAATATTTGACAAAAAACAGGAATGTGCTTAATCTGTGTCCCTGTAACTTCATGTTCCACACAGAGTGGAAAGTGTTTTTTCCCCTGCCCTCAAGGCACTTGACATTAGATAAGGCAGCTGGCACAGCTCCATGTGCTGTGAAAGTGATTTACTTCTGGCTCTGCAGCCTATAAAAAAAATCACAGTAGAGCACATATAGAGAACAGTGTCGGCATAAATGCACCGTTGCTCATCACGTCTCCCGCGGCCTGTACATTACAACACAGTGTCACAATGGAGTGCTTCTCTCTGTGGGGGCCCTGTTCAGTGCTTCTAAAATGGTCTTGTAACTGCAGTACTGGGAAAAGGAGGGTTGCTGGTGATGGCTGTGGTGGTTGTTGGGGGGGCATCCTGCTTGTCAACAGCTCCTCAGTGTCTGCGGGGCCGTCATCATCCCTACTCTCCCACAGGGCTCGGGCTTCACTCTGCACTGGAGGCTTGTACAGTCTGTCTCTGCGCCTGTTTCTCTCGCTACCACTCAGCCATCCCTCTTCCTCCTCCTCTGAGCTGCCTCTCCCCCAGAGAGACTCCTGTGAAATGAACCATTGATTGCCCCTGTGCAGACAGCATAATACATAATGATATTGCTCTGCTCACCCCTCTTATACTCTCAAAGGTTAGACAAACCAACATATTCTATTTGACAAATATTCGTTTTTTAAGATGACCTTTGACAATAACATTTGATTCCTTGATTATACACAATCTTGGGTTTGTTCGCAAACTTTCTTTCTGCATACAAGCATGTTAAATAAAAAACAATGGCTCTATCAGAAATGCCTGTGTTTGGCTGGTTACAACTGCAGTGCACCCTTCCTACTGGCCCCATTAAACTGCAGCACACTGCGGTTCTGTGTTCAGGACCATGTTTATACATGCATTACCACTGTAGCCTCCCAGCAGGAGAGATCTGTACTGCTCCCGAATATTATGGTCCAGTTTGGAAGCATGGCCAAACTGTGTGGTACTGTATATTACTTGACATATTGAACATGATGTAATTTCCAAACACCAGGTAGAGAGAGGAATGAAGGTAAAGTAATAATCTCAGCCCAAACATCCATCCATCCATCTCCTGCTTTCATGTCCAATTAAATAACCTGGAAACTCTACACTTAAATTACCCAAGTGACCCGGTAAAGGATGTAATTTTATCCAATTAAAAATCCTTGACTTAGTTTTCATCACACATTGTGGAGATAGTTCAGTTTTCAATCTGATGAGAAGCATCAAAGGGCAGAAATGATACAAAATATGCCCGTGAAAATGTAATCAGGATTAATTGTTTGTATTATTGTAATTTATAATTGGTATTTGTTGCATGTATTAGACTGTGAACAATTGTGCCATTTGTTTTGTTGCCATAAGACTGGTAGATAGTACCATCCAGCAAGATAATGACCTTAATTATTGTATTTGCTTCCAATTGTTGTAACAGTTCCATTTTCTATTCTGTTCATTAGAAGTGTTTAACAGTTTACAGTGGCATGCTGCTGAATGCCAGCCAACGGTTTGGTTGAATAGCCCGAGTTGTCCAGGGAGAGGGACTATCACTCCCCAGGACATTTATCCAAATGTGTTAATGGTACACACACACGCACACTGTTGAAACTCACAAAGATAATGGCATTCTAAATAAACAGTTTATTTAAAGTGAACCTATAACCATTCAAATGTGGTTTATATTAACCTCAGTTTAAATGTACTAGTGACAGCACAGCAAGATATTTAATATATTTTGACTTCAAACAATGGCTTTTACTTTCCATTTCATCCCAGCACTGACAAGTTCTACGATCTGGCTCACTCCACTCCATTTTGTCTGCTAATGCACACATTTAACAAAAACATTTTTTTTATATCAACGGTCCTCTTTGGGTTTATATTATTAAAAGAAACACAACTACAGGGCAAGAAGGCAGTTAAGTATTCAAACTGAAGTTTTCTTGGCAAGCTTGATTACTATCACCCTACATGAACTAGCAAGCACGGAGTCGACCTCACCCTCCTCTTTGTCTGAAACTTAATCCTCAACGCTGTCAGCCGAGGTTTGTACATGTGCATGCTGATTTGGAGCAGGAGTGACTGAGAGTGAGGGTGGTGCACAAATGTGTGTGAGTCTGTGTTGAGTGGGTTGTAATTGGCTCCAAGTGTTTAGCCATATTGAAAGCCCCACTGAGCAATTAGTTCAACACTGAGTTGTTCTGTCAGACAATTTTCATTAGATGTCAAGGCATTCAGCAAATGTAAAATCCCAAAACATTTGTATTTGAAGCGAGAAACAGTTATGATAAAAGGGCACACAGTTTATCTAAAGCTGAGCACAATGTTGTTGTTTGCAGATTAACAAAACCAAAAATGTAATTGCAGATTGTGTTGATTCAGTACAAGAGCATTTAAGAGACAATGTCAAGGCTGAATGACTAACTCCAAGCGGCATCGATATTTTTGACTTGACTTTTAGATTTATTCTTAGCTGCTTGTATGAATGTATATTGACTGGTCCTACCTTCGTCCAGAGGGAGGTGGTAATGCACAATGTTTGTTAAAACAATGTTAGTGTTTGGTATCACAAACGCATGCATTGTTTTTCTTTTTCTTTTTCTCTCAGGCTCTAAATTACACTGCTCCCAAAGAAAAGATAAACACTTCAACATTTCAGCGCACCACCAGTGTGATTACATTTGTTGAAATAGCTGGAGCTGTCTTTATATTTCACTTTTATGGGACATTATATAAGTTGATCTTACAGTAGCTGCTATTATCACAGGGGATGGACCCTGTAGAGACAACTTTCAATGAGAGAGCCTACACTTTGGAGGAATAGAGCTTACGTTGCAAAAATGGATATGAATGTGTCTGGAATTCTTCTTGAATACATTAACACTCAAAACTTAAAACCCTTTAAAAGAAATTCCTGGGTGTATGTATGCGTCTGTCGCTCTGGCTGCTTGTAGATGTTTCTGCAAATTGTTCAGCTCTATATGTATGTACATATTTGTAGTTGATGCTGTGTCAATGTCAAATACAGCTAGAGCCTGGCAGCCTGGCAGCCTGAGTTGTTGAGTGTGCTTTTTGTCATTGCCTGGTCTTTCATCTCTAGGTGTCAAGAAAGACCTGCTTTGCAAGGGAAATTGGCTTTTGGCAGGCGGATCAGTAAAATATAATCATGCCAGAGTTGGAACTAGCTTCCAGCTCATATTCTCTATGCTGTCAACATCATAAATATGTTGTACTCCTCTCATAATATGGAAGATAGTTGTAAAACACAGCATGCAGTGTAAGGTTTTTTTATGTAGTTGAATCAATGTAAAGCACTTAGCAGTGAACTGAAATACTTTGCTCAGAAATAGATTTCAGGGTTATTACATCTGTTAAATTCACAGTTTTAAAGGAGCTTAGATCTGGTTTCCTGGAGATGTTATTTCGTAAAACAATGTACTCAAAGGGCTTGGATCATGATTACGCCTCTCTTGCTGCTTCTCAGGAAGCATTCTAGGTCATACAGGGTTAATGCCTTCATACACAAAATCTCTTGAGACTCCGACAGTGTAATGATGTACTAGAGGACGGTGGAGCCTCTGTATTAAATTAGCCTGATGGTCTCTGGGAAAAGTGAGAAAATCTGCTGCGTCTGCCTGAGATGAGTTTATTGAGTGCATGCGTGGAGAGTGGAGACCCATCCTATGTATAGTGTATTATTTGCTGTAATGCAGAGCTGTACAAAATATGAAGCCACCATTGACTCTATTGAAAACAGCCTGGATCTTATCCCCAAACTGAGGTTGGAAGTCACTGTTTTGGTGCCTGATCAGGCCCGCTGGTTAGTAAGAGAGGCACACATGAGCAGCAATGTAAACAATGGTGTTGGCAATAAAGTGTCACAACAATGCAGAAAACGATATTCCAGAATTTGAGATGAGTAATGCATTGAAAGAAAAAAAAGTGTTGCCTTCCCCATATACGTAGCTGCACCCTTTTTGTTTTATGTCTGGCATTTTATTTCTAATGTTACCTGTCATTTAGGGATGGAAAACATGCTTTCTACTGCCAGACTCCCATACTAACTGAAAGCAGCCATTTGCAACTGTTAGTGTAATAAAATTGTTTTGAGAACAAGGTTGTAAACTAAATGAATGTCTGGCACTTTTTCCCCCTTCCCTAAATACATCTTATAGCTACAGTAATTGATATTGATGCCTGCTGCAGGAAGTGCTCCTAAATCACAGCCAGACTTAAGGCACGGCTGTGGGTTTAGCAGCTCCAAATAGTGTGAGTTATGTGTGAATAAGTACCCTCCGTCTTTAATGATGTGTTGTTGCCTTCTGCTCCTGCTGGGGAGCTCTGACAGGCCTGATGGATGAAGTGGTCTTGATGTGCCCTCCTGCAATCACCTACGTGTGCTTTCAATCAATAGTTCATTAGAAATTCGGATCCCTCTCCAACAGTGGTGGAATTTATAAGTATTTGTTTTAGTTCACATTTTATGACTTGCTGCACATGTTTGTATATTAAACAGTCAGTCATAAAATACCAATGTCAAGCTGTTTAATTTCGCTTTTTAAATTGTTTCACTGTTTCTTTGACCAGAAAATAAACCATGTTATTAATCTGCTCTCCTCCTGAACCGTCAGCATATGTTGCTTAATCCAGTGCTTAAATTGTGAGGGTTCTCTACGTAACTCACTGTGAAGCCTGCTTGTTTTGTTGATGTGTTTTTCACACCGGCTGCAAGAGTATGTTAATCAGTCTCGGAGACTGTTTAACAACAGCCTCCCCCTCTCCATTTGCCCTCCAAATGAATGGAAAGGCAAAATAATTTGTGCGCTCCAATGCTTACGGTATCGACTTGTTTCCAGTTTTGCCTCGTCATTAGCGGCTGATAAGTTGAGCCCAGGAACCAGAGCTCAGGCTAGTCCAACAGATCCATCTCATCTTGCAAGTTAATCAACTGGAGGATGAGTGTGGGTTGTTCGCTGTGGCTTTAACCAGAGGGTAAATGGTTCAGTTCATGCTTAGAGGATCGAGATGACCGAGGCCTGTGAATGATGTATAGTAAGATATATGACCCCGTATTTTCGGGGTTTAAAAAAGGTTTAGAGAGTATGGGTCAAGTCAATCTTTCACAGTTTGCGCAACAACAACAATATTATGTGTTTTATGTCATTTCTACTTACATATATTAGAAGAAATGTGATAAAACTTCAGTTGATGATTATATATATCTCCGCGCTCACAGTACTTGCATCTTCGACCATGTAAAACACCCCAAATGTACGTTTATTGTGGCTTGGTTAGTTAGTCAGAAACAAATGCAATGTTCTCACACTAATAGGCTGAGGTTAATTAAATCACCTCTTTGTCAGCCCTCAGGTACTAATCTGCTCTTAATTGAATGGCTTGTGGTAAATCAGGGGAAACGTGCCCCCTGAGCTCTGAATTACAAAATCCTTCCTAATTGTGATTGGATAGAGAAAAGTAATTGAACTCTGTTGCATGGTGGGGGTCAATGTATGGAGAGAAAAGAGTATGGTGAGTCATAAGGGTAATATAAAGTGTAGGTTTGCTTGCAGGCAGCATTTCTTATTCAGTAATAAATGACTGTCTGGCTCATGTGAGGGCTGAAAGGGGTTATAGTTGTCTAGTTGTCATGTCTGTTTTGAGTGTCTTGTGGTGAAGGGAGTTTGTACTGGGCAGTTTGATGGGATTCATAGGAGGGAGAGGAAGGGGGGAATAGAGAGCAGCATGAAGGGGGAGTTTTCTGTGGTTGCACATGACATTATTTGCTTTGTGCAAGGAGGCTCCAAAGGACACTCAGAGGAGAGTAGGAAAAGAGTGATGTTTGTTTTCCTAGAGGCTCTGTGTGTGGCAGAGCAGGCCCAGTCAGCAAAGATGGACAGACGGACAAGAGGGGAGACTAAGGCGAAGGCTGACTGACAGGCAAACATACAGAGAGAGAAGGCAGACACACTAACAGACACTCTTGACAAACAGTGGAGTTGTGGGCTCATCTCAGCACGCTCTGGCGCAGTTAGGGAAAATGGACAGCGCGTTCCCAGACAAATACAACTGACAAACACAAAAATAACGTGGCTGAGAGAAAAGTGCCTCATCTGCAGACAAATCAAAGTAGAAAAAAACGTATTTTCCCCAACCCCTAATTTAGAAACACTGAAGCTTACCCACAAACCACCTGCTGCATTATGCATCAAACAGCCATTACCTTTGCTATCACATCCTTCTTTTCCCTCCATGTGGGGCCGTAATTGTACTCAAGAAATCATGGTTTGGCACAAGTTCAGTACAGTGGGGAAAATACATAGCGCATAAGTATCCTTTTCTTTTCATTTGTTTCAAACCGAGTGTAGTGAAAGTGGCAAGGAAAGAACACTATCCTCTTGCTGGAGTCTGAGATGGCATTATGCCTACTGGCAAGTTTACTAAACTATTCATTATAAAAACAAGCAACATTTCAAACACTTCTGTATTTTTCCAAATTTGACAAGTTCCAATAGGAATAAAAACAATATATCTTATACTATAAAACTGAATTATTAATACAAATCAAACAATAAAAAAGAAACGTTGTATACAGATTACGGCTTTACGTTTCCTGGTTGAACTCGCACATGTTCCTTTGGACTTGTGTTATGTTCATCAATCTACATGTCATGTCATTTAGATGAAGTGGGCCTTTTCTGCACACACATTCACACAAACACACTCAGACCAACACATACACAAGCATTCTCTGCAGGCAAGCACTCTCTGCTGCACTGTCTTGTGAATTGTTCAGGTAATTGCAGTATCTGTTACAACTGAGGGGTAGTTATTTTTGAGAGGTATAATTTGTGTGTGCGTGTGCATTTCTGCTTCTAACGTTCCCGCAACCCAAGCAGCTCTGCAAGTGGTACTGCCTCTGACCTGACGAGTGCCCAAGCTTTCTGATAAGAGTTACAGATATTTCAGAGCATCTTACGGCCCCGTCTACTAGGGGTGTAACGGTTCACAAACATTTCGGTTTGGTACGTACCTCGGTTTTTTGGTCACGGTTCGGTTCGGTACGTTTTCGGTACAGCAGATTTTTTTTTCACAAAACAAAACATATTTTTTCAATTTTTTTTATTATTATTAAACTGTTAATAATGTATTCACTCAAATAAATACAAAATATAATAAAATAAACATTAAGGTGCAGCATTTCGATGAACTGAAATAATCTGTATTTGAACTGTACTAGTACCTAAGCAGCCAGTTTGACATTATGACTTGCTTGTCATTGTATTTTCATGTTTTTTTAAAGAAAAATGAACTTGTCCACATTGCTTGCCGAAAGGGCAGATCTGCTGGCACTAACAATGTCTCCTGCTGTGGAGAACACCCTCTTGCTAGGGGCAGAGGTAGCAGATACAGCCAGGTAGCACTTTGCTAACATGGCAACATAAGGATATTTGGCGTTTGTAATAGCTTTTTCAAATGAGTGTGCAAGTTTGATGTATTGCCAGCCGCGTAACCAATTTTTGTTGAACAATGCCGACAAACAGCTTTGGTAGGATGACGGACAAAGACAGGTGGACCGAACCAAAGCTGTTTGTCGGCATTGTTCAACAAAAATTGGTTACGCGGCTGGCAATACATCAAACTTGCACACTCATTTGAAAAAGCTATTACAAACGCCAANTAAAAGGGTTAAATTAATAATCTTTTTTCTCAAAGTAATGATAAACCTGTCAGTTGGATGTAGAAAAGTCAGATTCAATAT
>NW_011337492.1:60620-74235 GCF_000735185.1 Notothenia coriiceps
AGCTTTGGTTCGGTCCACCTGTCTTTGTCCGTCATCCTTGTACGTAACTGCGAAACCAAAATGTTCCCAAACCGGAGACTTCAATGATGCTGGAGGATTTTCGAGCTCAACTTTATCTGCGTTCGCCATTTCGACAGTTCCTCAAATTACTGACTAAATTTGAACGCATCCCTCTGACCAGCTCTCATAGTATGCCTCTCGTCCAATGAAATGACTTGCTCGCTCTGACGCGTTGAACCCGATGTGAGCAAATTACTCTGAATGCACCTGAGATTACATCCAAAAAGGTGTTCACGTTCTCAATTTTTTACGTTTAACGTTATATTCGTTCGGTACACTTCGGTACACACGTGTACCGAACCGGTACGTGTACTGTTACACCTCTACCGTCTACACAGCAGGGTTAAAAAAATCTTCCAACGCTTCTCTGCCCATTGACTTTGAATGGGGTAACGTCACTTTGCCTCGCTTTTTGCTGAACTGCATTGTGGGGAAGCAAAGCGAAGATTTCCAGGATCTTCAGGATTCAAAAGTTGAGCAATGTTCAACTTTTGAAGCGTGGAGGTGGAAGCGTCAGCCAGTCAAATCCCGTTTATGCAAATCTGACAGTAAAAGCCAATCAAACCGCGTGCATGAAAATGGAGGAGAAATTAGTTATTGCGGTAGCAAATCACCCGGTTCTTTATGACCAGTCGCTAATAACTTACCGGGATACAAACCGGAGGAACCAGGCATGGAGGGAGGTGGCAGAGACAGTGGGTGAAACTGGTAGGTTTTTCGCCTGTTTGGGGATTTTATATCCAGTTTACTTCGTTTTAACATTGCTATTGCTTTGTATGTCGGGGGCAGGAGATTCATGTGATTGGTTGTTGGTCGCGTTGCTCGCAAAAAATCCCCAAGCTTTCAGACACGCCCAGCTCCAAGATTTTCAAGATTTTTTTAAAGCTGCTGTGTGGACGGGCCGTTAGAGCAGGGTTGCTTCTTTCCCACCTCCTCCCCCATGAGACAATTCTCACCTTATTGCTGCTGTCATCACTGGGAGGGTCGGTAGACGGAAACCACTGCCCTTCAAGTTGTTGCTGATAAACGTCCAATAAGCTGCACATTGTTTTGTGATTAAACAGGAATTAGGCCACATATGGTTGTAATGTAATACAGTAACAGATGGTTTATGACATGCTGAATACCAGCATATGTGTGTAGTCAGTTTAGCTGCACAGCTTTTTTTTTTACCCAGAACTCCATAGGGAATATAGCAAAAATAGCCCATCACATTTCCCTCTTCAATTCCTTTTATGGAAAAATGGGTCAGAAAAAATCTAGTCAAAGATGGATGTGATTGTCGTATGCAGTATGTACTAATGCCTTCTATGAGTAGATGGGTGATTGATGAAAGTGGCTTAACCTCATTCATATGTGATCATCATGGCACCACTACCCTGTATTGACTTTTCTTTTTTTTTACCAGTTTAAGAATAGTTGTGTGTTTTCTCAAGGCCATTTGGGACACTTAAGTTTTAAGGAGGCCCCACTGAGCCATAGCACCACAAGTCCTTCTGGAACACACATCCACAATGTTATATTATTCTCTTATTGTTTTACTGAACAGAAATATTCACTTGTTTTTTTATAATAAAAGATGCCCATATCAAAACTCAGTCATCCCATTAAGTGGGAGTTAGTGGTTCTACATGATTTATCGGATGCAAAATAATTTGGCAGCCTACTGCTCTTCATTGGCATGTTTACATTTCTCTTGAGTAATAATATTATAGTTTATTGTACTATTAAGTAGAATTGAAAGATGTCTCTTTATTTCGATTTTTCTATATTTTTACACTTCAACTTACACCTAAACTACTGTTGCCAGAAGCTTTTTGTAAAAGTGCTAGACTGTTGGAGGAGACAAAATAACCATCATTTCCCCTTGCCCTTGATGCTGTGACAATATCACGTTGAGAGCAAGACCTCCCTTGCAGTGTTTTCCTCAAGCACTCAATGTGGACTTTTGCCCTCCAGTGGGATACACGCCATCTCCCTGGTGGTGTGAATTACACAGTTGGAGACGGAGCTTTTACCGTATGGACTGTGATTTGGATTCCTTAAACTGCAAGAATGCAGCGGCGTCACTGCCACATTTAACGCAGCCAGTGGTTTTGCAGAGCCAATATGCACAGGCTACTCTAATTATGAGTACAGGCTAATTGATTAAATGCAATTGATCTCTAATGTTATGTCAGGACATACTTTTGCAGTAGCTGTGTAAACACTTTTCTTTTCTAAGCCATCTACAGTAAAAGGTGTTTGCTCACACATAATGCCCAATGGCTCCCTTAAGCATAATGAATGACTTTGAAATATGTATTTAAAAAAAATGGCTACACCAAACAAACTGTAATGTACTTTTCACAATCAATTTGAATGCATGCTCTTTTTTTAAGTACTTTTTGTAAAAAGTCAATAGCCGTGAGTGGAATAGGCCAAACAGCAGGAAGCCAGAAGTCTGTCTTACCTTTTAGATATTGTGAAATTATCTGAAATGATTAAAATGTTGAATTTGGCTAAAGTGATCAAACAGCTAGCAACGGCAGCAAAACTACATTAGAATATACGTGTTTAATTGCTTATCAAATAAAAATGTTGTGTAATAAAGAATGTGGAATTTATTTACTCACATATTGAAATCTAAACATTTGAAGTGATTTTCCAATCATATTTTGTAACTTCCATATCGACACAATGCTGAGTTTGATGATGCTTTCGAGCAACTACAAAAACCTTCTACTTTAGTATGACACTGCTAACTACATAATGTTCTGTTATGGTATGAAATTGTCAAAGCAACATACATATAAAACAGTCATCTATACATAGGTCAAATATGAATGTCAACATTTTTGCTTTTACAATAAAATAGCTATGTAAATGTAATTTCATTGCAATAGACATAGGCTAACACATATTCACCATCACAGACACTCTACAGTCATTTGGGTGAATGGCCCATTCAAAAGCAGGAAGGCTTTGACTGCTCCTCTGTCTGTGGTTACTATTCCCCCCCAGAGGGGCTGTGTTTGTGCCAGACAGCAGCAGCTCACCACTCTGTCCTTCCTCAGCATTCAGCTGTCATGCTCTCAAGGACAGTGCTGCCTTGCCACCAGTACTAAGCTGTCTGTCTTTTTCTCTTTTCCTACTTTCCTCTCTCTTGCCTCTCACCGCCTCCCTCTCCCTGACTGCTCCCATCAGGCAGTGTGCTGGCTATGCAAACAAGCCACTAAGATTAAACGGCATTCATTGGCGGCACTGCGATCATTAAGAGCTCATAATCCCTCAGTAACTATTTATTTTTATGGCTTGCCTCATTACCACTGTGCTTTCTTGGCATACTGCACCGAAATGAAGATGCTTGTATATGTGTGTCGTCTTAGTTTTATACTGCCTGCATGGAGCAGCACTTCATGGGGGCCATCTTTAATCTCTTCCCATCGTTTATTTAAAATTGAGAAGCAGTCGAGTGCATTCAAACTATGGCAGCAAACATGTTGGGTTTATTGTTTTTGGAAGAAGAACTGAACTACTGTACATTCTTTAAAAGTTGGCCAGAAGTGTTATAAACAACAACACGGTAGACGCCAGCGACAGAACTTTTCCCTTCGACTGCTCAGGAATGTTGGCAAAGGCTTACAATCAGAAACCTGCTTTGTTCACTTGCTCTTCTAATCTGATGGTCCAATAAAGATAAACAACTACTTTTATTATGCTGTCGTCCAGCGGAGCGAACATTTGGATTTGCTGAGCCATTTGTTTGTGTTCATATTAAACTGGAGCAAAACACACAGCTACTTGTTGAGGAATGGGCCTGCACCCCAAGATTGACAGGTAGAGGCTAAAATGTAAATTACTTCATCATTTCAACCTCATTGGTTTGTGGAAATGTGGTACTTATAATACATTAAGTCACTGTCTAAAGGCACTTCTTCGTCAGGGTGTTGTTGAAATACACCATGGATAAAGTGGAGTTTGATCTTATTCAGTGTTTGTATACAACATGTACCATTACATTTACACAACTGTACATCTTCCAGTCTTAATGTACTTGAGCAAATCCATGTTATGCTCCTTTATACTTCTGCTTCACAAAATCTGAAAAGGAAATAATGTACTTTTTATTTTTGCCACATTGGTCTGACAGTTTCACATTTTTCACATTAAGGTTTCACATAGAAAAACATATGATAAACTCATGAGACCTTACATGAAAGCTGTTAGTTTGGGCTCCTTGTCATGTTTAAAATATCCAAGAGTTGTTTACCATGGAAAAAATATCCCTTAAAGCTTATTTCTGCAACAGTAATTTGCCACGTACACAGTGATGCCTCTTTAATAACTATCTAATAAAAATATCTCACACTCACCACCGGGGGAAGTTCTTTTAATTTGATGATTTCAGCACAACAGAAGGTTTGCTACAAAGAGAAGACTGGTATAATCAGGATCTCTAACCCCTGTAGCTAATTTTAATAGACAAAAAAATACCTGTTGTGAGAAATGTAATCGACAGTTAGCTTGTTCTTGTAGTTCACAGCAAGTCTCAGAAAACCAAAATCACTTCCCAGGCTGACTCAGCCAGTGTGCTCTGCTTTAATGGCAGTTTCAATGTTTTCTTTGGATGAGGCCGGCCAGCTTTACCTGCCATGAGGCCGGCCAGCTTTACCTGCCATGAAGCCGCTGTACCTTTCCGTTTTCCTTCATGCGCCGAATGTATTTCTTACGGCAGCTGTGTTTCCTCTCAGCGGTGACAAAGGGTCGTCCTGTTATGATGAAAAACAGCTCAGCGGCGTGACTCCCGTTTCTGACTCACCCCGGGCTCTGTAACTCTTCAAAAGACACAAACAGCTCTTTCGCCTCATGGGGACATTTTAATGGCTGCAAACCACACATCCATCTCCTCCTACATGTCACCTTCAAATAGGCTAGGAGCTGGTAAGAGATTGAGGGGAGTTTGTGTGTGTGAGTGAGAGAAGGGAAACAGGGCCAGCCTGGGTAGATTTTTCATTCCTGAGCCCTTCACCCCTGGCAGTCGCCACAGAGCGTTTCATCTTCTTCTTCATTCATCTTGGATACATGGAGCCACAAAGAGCAGGAAAGCATAAATAATGCACTCTATACTGCTGGGCCTCTACATGCTTTAACAATTCATGCTATACAATACATTCAGTTAATGATACCGTGCTGCTGTTTTTTATGGCTCATCAGTATACATTGCTGTTTCATATCAGGTACTACAAGATAAATGCCTAGTGATAGCTGTGTTTTAGTGGAGTCCTGCGGTGTAATGGTGCACCATGGGGCTTTGTAAGCTCTCACTGACCTGAGATTACATTTCAACACATCATTGAGCTCATTTAAGCTAATGTGCATTTATTTGTATCCTTAAATAGCACTCAGTGCCCATCCATACGTTGTGTAAACACATAAAAGCCTCTCAGGTCCTCATATGAATATGTGGAGTTGCATCTCTGTAGCACGATGTGGGAGGGAGCGCCAGGTAAAGACTTTTCAGTTTGAGTGAGAATCATTCAAGCTGCCAGTTGCTCAGCTGACAGCTTTACGTGGGGAGAGAACAGCGTTTGAGATCTGCTCAAATAACAAAGATAGAGTTGAAAGAGACAAGTCATAGAAAATACGGGTGTTAATAACTGTGGGCGAGGGGTTGCAAAACCTCTATATTTTTAGTTTACTCATTTTATTTGCCCTTTCTCTTTTACTTTTATTTTGTGGTTTACTGTTTTTGGTTGGTTTATATTGTATTGTGCTTTAGTTCTGTGTTTCAATTGTTTGATAAGCGTGCATATGATTAAGTACATTAGGTTACATTCTGTAAACTCTTGCATTTCTCTTTTGCTCAAAAAGCAGCTCATATCAGCCGTTATTTATGTTAAAAAGAAGTTGCTGTGAATCTGCAGTCATCCATCACTGCTCAATGCATTTGTTTTTACTTATTTGGAGCCTTTGATAATACTTTAAAAAGGTATGGATAAAAGAATACAACCAGAGTGTTAATGTATTAGGATAATGTAGAATGGAAATGAAACCTGCTTTACTGACAGCTATTGTGTGCCTCCTCTTGTTATAGCCTACATCAGTGGTCACCAACCTTTTCAAGCTCAAGATCCCAGACCTTGGCCTAGGTGAAAGGCGAGATCTACCTATTGCAGAATTGAGTGAAAAAGACAGCCCAGACAGTGCTTCCAATTTGAGGCCTTTTATGTAGGCTAATTGCATCTGAATCAAATCATTTGGTGCAACTTCCAACTTGATTAAACCAAGAACACAACATAACTAACATGTCAAAAAGGATAAATATATATATTTACATCATACCTATCATTTTAAGTTTCATTCATTCAGTTTCATTGCAATCCTAAATATAAATGTATGTAGCTGTTTGAGTGAATGAGTACATTATTTTGTTGACAGCAACAACAACAAAGAAAAAAATAACATCTTGCAGTGAGCAGTAACATAAAGTGCCATTTTAATTGTGAGGCTTATCCACTGAAGCTTCGTGCAAGTGCTACATTTAACATTAAAACTAGTTATTTTTAACACAATTCTTACAAATTACAAATTCTAACAACATTCTTTATCCGTGCATAGACCATCGGTGCGTTCACACCGGACGCGATGTGATTTTGGGGGTGGCGCGATTCCATGTAACCCCGGGATTCCACCGGGTCCGTCTGCGCCGCGTTACGGCGTCCCAGAAGCGTCTCGGCGCTGGGCTCTGCTAAAAATAGGCGTGGACGCGAGGCGTTGCATAGCGCCGAGCAGGAAGTGGAACGTTCAGAGCATCCAGTCAATCCCCAAAATAAACTAATTTTGCAGACCCTATCCCTCCGCAGTCTTTCAAGTAGGAGGAGAAATGCCAGCGTTCTCCTCCGGTTTACAGGCACTGTGTAAATTATATATATATAGAATAATTATGATGATGAATGCATTTTTTTACCACTAAAAAACAGCAACACATCTTTGATTCATGTAGTTTATAACTGGACTATTACCATTATTATTAACTTTGTCTTTACAAAGTAGCCTGTCCAAAAAATATGCCCAAATCAACAAACTGCGAGCCGGCACGCAAGACGCTCCGCTTCTGAAACGCGCCCGGTGGGGTTTGACGCTGTAAGAGGTCGGAACAAAACCGCGGCGCAGACGGACCCGGTGGAATCCCGGGGTAAGTCAACACACAGACGCGGTTGTTGCGAATGACGCGTTCACGGTAGCCAATCAGCGGTGAGGATCTCAGCCTGCCGTCACTGGAGTTGAATCAGAAAACCAAAACATCAGCCGTTAGCTGTTAGCACTCAGAGCTCACAGCTCCTCATATCTGTTCAGAAACTGGACAAAAGTTAAACAAGTACAAAGTAAACCACAGACTGTCTTTGTCATGGCGAATACAGTCGCTGTTGTATCTTTGTCTGTATCATGTTGTTGTGAGTTTGGACGGAGCATATACAGCATTAGTTTAGCCTGATCGATCCGATCTCCATTCAGAAAACACGCATTTTAAAGGTTTTTCGCCTGCCGTCTTCTCTGCAGACTTGTCAAAGCATTAATTCATGTTTTTTACTAACCGGTATCAGTATGTAGTTATTCCGGCATCATTTTGAAACGTGTTTTCACAATTAAATCATGGTAAAATATGTTCATTTTGTTGTAGTTGGTATCTACCATAAGTGCAGTGAGTTAAAAAAATATGCAGCATCACTTGAAGTCAGTCTATTATTGTCGGGAGCGACAAGGAATGTCTCAAAGATACGTCAATCAAGTGGCACCTGCTAACGGGGTGGTGGATGATAGGCTTACATCTAAAAAATGTATTTAAAAAAAACTTCATTTTCTTTTTTTACTTTTCTTGCTTTTGTTACGTTTTTTTTTACGGTGCGCGATGTACCCGCACCACACTCGCTATCAACCGACATCATTCCTCCTGATACATTGTTTCTTGTGTTTGTATGTTTTGTCAAATGTAGCTTGCTCGCTCAGCCCCGCTGGCTGGCAGACATTGTTCTAATGGTGGCGAGGGTTTGTGTTTACATTGGCAGACAGCTCTCTGCTGCGGGCTGATGGGACACGACTGTCTGCATTTGCAGGAGGGCTTCCATTTGTCTTCATCAGGGACTGAGCCCAGATAATGAGAACGGATTGCTGCATAACTGATTAGCTGAATTAAAAAGGCAATATCTTGTAATTACAGAATTTACGTTTGTACATTTTATGACCGTGGACAGCACATTATGTATTTGTAGACACAACAAACCAAACAATTCCAAACATTACATTTGATGTACCCACATCCACTGAAGCCCAATAATAAAGCCGCAATAATATTGCTTTTTTAATTATATCATTCTTGGATCTTTGAAGTCATTTTTTTATATATTTCATTTTTCATATCCCCCCACATGTCCCTTTTTAATATTGAGGGATTATTATTATCTTGAATTTAAATGGTTGATATATTAAAATTGTCACCTTCATTTGCAAACTAGGAGTTGTCTCTCTATGCCTCCATGTTTGGGAGTTGTAACTGTTTTTCTCTTTTCTACACAAATCACTGTGGAGTGGTTCATTAATGTGGCATCACACATTAGGGATGCCCTTTTCATTAATGCTCAATAAAGCAGTGGTAAACCGTCAGAGACAAAGTCCAAGGGGACAGGATAAGCACACTTCAAAGATGGAACTCTGCGGTGGTTTTCTTTAAGAGGAAAAACCTCAGAAAATATAGCAACTGATAAAAAAAAACATGATGCTTGTTTTCATTATAATTAAATCTGAAGAATTAAGTGGGAAGAGCTAAACCCTCAGAACATACGGAGTTAAAACAAATAAAAAAGATGGATTGCACAGTTTGTGTTATCAGAGATTTTAACATGGTTGCTGCAGACCAAGTGGATTTTACAGACTGACAAGCTGAAGATAGAAGCTGTTTGATATGGCATCACAAATCAGGCCGACCTGACTTCGGTTTTGCTCCTTGTGAGTTTATGCTGTATGTATACATATTTTAAACCCTAATGGCCATTAACATTTTGACATTCAATGCTATGTTGCAGTCTGTTTCGATGTGTGTGTTTGCACGCATACTTCATAGCCCAAATGATACCTAATATCATCACTCTGCAAAGGCCACAACCTGCTGACTGCAGGGAGACTTATAAGAACTGCCAGGCTTCTGAAAGTGTCCATTTGTTATGCTGCTCCATCCCCTTTGTGAGCGGCTGCCGGTGGGAATCCTTTACATTAAAATGTCCTCTTTGTGTAATTTCTGTTGGCTCAGGTGGTTCAGGTTCAAGAGATTTTACAGGCCTGGCTAGATGTAAATTGCACCCGGTTCCAAGACAAACACAGGTAATGAGCTAGATGGAGCCGAAAGCAGAGACATGGTCTGTGACGCTGTTCCACACACTTCCCTTTGTGAGGGCTTTCAGTGTCTGCCATAGTGTTTGAATGGGTTCAGCTGATTGGGAATTCTCCAGTTAATCCAGCCTTAAGACATCGATCAGTCGATCACAGGGCAGAGGGTCAATTATTACACATGGAAATGCCTGCTAGCTACATCTCTTCCTTTTTCTCTCTTATCTAGCTCTCTTTTCCATCCTTGCTTCATTTTTCGCTCTTGTCCGTCCTTAGTAAAATCATTGATGCGCTGTTGAGCCTGCACATTCACTGATTGATTTCTCCTCTGTTTTCAATCTGTCCGTCAGCCAAGCTTAGTGTTCCTGCTCCCCAATCCATATACTTGTTAAATTCCCACTCTCTGCCAGTTTATAAGGCCATTTTCTCTTTGTGCAGGCAATGCACTTTGGGAAATGGAGTATTATTCAAATGCATCAATCCTTTTTATTAAAAGCTTTTCAAAGAGAACATGAGCCTTTGAAAAAACTGAGCTTTCTGTTTTTGCAAACCGGTTGGTTGTCTTAATGATAAACTGTAGCTTCTGTCTTTGTATGTAAAAATATATTTAGAGTAGAACAAATGTGAACAGCAGAAACAATCAATAATGCAAAGAGAGAACATAGAAAACGAATGAGAAAATAGAATATTTACTTGCGGAGTGAACCTTTTGAAGTTTTAATCATGATGTTGAACGGCAAGTGATCAACACGCTCTAGCACATTGTAGACAGGTGTCTAAATGTATCAAGTAAAAACATGCCCTTAAAGAGATAATCTTTTAAAATGTTCATGGAAACAGACATTATTTTTATATTATATGGGATTATCATGTTTTACATTTTATGTTTTACATATAAAGAATACATTTTTTTTCTTTTACAATTTCACAATTATTTCTGGAAAGTAACGCTGTAGACAAGACAGATGATGTTGCACGGGCATAGTGTAGACTGTATACAATAGACTTTTAACTGTAAAATTCAAAATGATTTATATGGAATCTAACCTGTTGTTACAATAATTTCTTGATACCCTAACTAAAGCTGCTATATCAATTAGTTGAATTGATGATCCCACTCAAACAAAAATATTGTTCCTTTAATAATTAAGTAATAGGATGGACATATTACATCCGTTCCAATGATATCTACACTGAAATAACTAGTGCACTTGCAATATCTGGATTGTGTCCGCATCCAGCAGTTAACCTGCTTTTTAAAATCATGCTGGTTGAAGATTTGTCACCATGGTCTGCATTCTCCACTGGACTTTGCACTTGAGAATCAAAAATGAAGGTGAAACAGTTTGAGGAGAGACTGCGTAATCTCGCTATACAATCCCAAATTGTATTATTATTGAAGTCAAGACTGGTGAGAAAGAATCCATGTTTGGGTATTGGCACAAGATAAATAAATGTAGTTGCTGACACACTGATGACTTGGCATTTCTTCAGAGCAGTCAAGGACACATCTTCGCTCAGACTGGTCTGGTCATGGGTCCTTGAACACCCTCCGAATGAGATTTGAACCGTTGGATTTACAGAATATGATTTTTGATTTTCACAAGTAATATGGATACATTGCCCAGACAGGTAAAGCCAAGGTAATTTCAGAAAATGACAACAGGGTAATGCAGAGTTGAAAATCAGAACAAAGACAACACCTGAGCCATATCAGGATATCCAAAACTGAAGACAAAAGAGTCTCATATCATGATATAATATCGATAAATTGCCCAGAGCTACTCAGAAATGTAGCGCAGTGTTAGTAGTCGCATAAAATGGAAAAGAAAATGATACCTATGTAGGGTACTTGAATACTGTCGATGCACTTACTTTCATTTCACCACTGAATACCTTACATGGGTCTGAGCTAGACTAATGTAAATATTGAAGGTGTGTCATATAAAATAAATCTGAAAATGTGTCAAAGGAACACAAATCACAGCTTTCAAATCTGTGAACAACGGTGGAACAGAAACCATTACACTCCTGCTTATACACAGTTGAGTCAACAGTGTACAGTTTATGGGGTGAATGCCGTGCCTTGTAACCTGTGTCTTTGTTTTCCCTCATGGCTGTTTGTCCTGCAACGACCCACTCAGGTATGTCCTTGAATTTGCAGCTCAAGAAGACCCAGCCTCTCACAGAGAGACTGCAGAGAGAGTGTGTGAGTGAGTGTGTGTGTGTGTGTGTGTGTGTGTGTGTGTGTGTGTGTGTGTGTGTGTGTGTGTGTGTGTGTGTGTGTGTGTGTGTGTGTGTGTGTTGTTATGGCTGATATGCAGGAACAATGTTTCGTCTTCCTTCTTTCTCCACAAAACACTTTGAGCGACTACACTTTCAAGTGTTTTGTGTTCCAAGAACCTCCTACATCAGATGTGTCTGCTTTCCAGTGTTTGCTGCCTTCAGAGTCCTCTCACTGGCTTTGATCTTCACACGTACGCCTCATACTGTTTGTGTGTGCTGCTTAAAAGGTTCCAGTAGCTGTCTACAATACCACGGCAGAAAAATGGCTGCATAAAAAACAGTTATCGGGTATTTCAAATTCTCTGTGCTTGGTTAGAAATTAGTTTAGTATTCTGTCATTGAAGCGATGGTGTTGAGAAATACTCTATCAAGGTTTTTGTTTTTGTTTGAATCATTGTTTGTTTGAATTTCTATGCGGGTAATGTGAATAATGTTCAATGTTGTTTCCTCAGTCCTCATCACGGATAGAGACGTTTGTGTAAGGTCTGCAGGGCGTGTGTTGATCCAAACATCTCACATACTTTTTTACGTGTCACTGGATCCTTTCCTTTTAACAGAGTGAGTGCCTGCTTCAGGCATGGTGAGCATACACAGCATTACAAATCAAGTGCAAGTCAAGGCAAAAATACTAAGTGTCATGACAATATAATATGCTAAAGTTTAGCAGGTACTGTACTGTTTGTTTACCACACCGTCTTCGTTTGGGAGATTAGTATGTTTGCATGCTATAATGCCTTAATTTAGCACTACATATTTGATAAATGTAAGTGTTTACAAAATAAAATTTCAAAATGACTAAACTTCACAGTGATCTCTTAAATCGTTGTAGAAAGTAAAGTAAAAAGGACAACACCTTGCGCTTTTATCTGGTCTGATTACTTTATTTGCCTTTTTAAATGGTTAGTGTCTGAGGCACTGAATGCTTCTTAGACAAATTGTCTGTTCTGTTTTTCCTGCTTATTCAAAAGTTTTTCTCAAACAAACGCTCTTTAATTTTTCGGCAAACCTCTACATCCTCCTTCTAAAAAAATAATAGTGTTGGCATACATCATTTTCCACTTATCTTCTCTACTTGATTTCACACACGATTTGTACCCTCTCATCTACAGTATTTCTGTTTAAGTGCTGCTCTCTGAAGCGCAAGCATGCTGCCCTTGCTAGCTTCCACATTGAGAACCTTTTGTGTAATTGCAGTAGTGCAGCGATAATCACTTGCCTCTGCGGTTTCTCCTCTTAGTCACAAAGCCTCAGATGCCTGTCTTCGCAGCCACTTATCCCTTCTCTACCCTTTTCCTGTGTTGTTCTTGTTGTATCATTTCCCTTCACACTGTCAGACTTACTCAGCACACACACTTTTTGTGATTTCTATTACTATTACATTGCATTTAGCTGACGCTTTTATCCAAAGCGACTTACAATAAGTACATTCGACCGGGAAGACACAACCTTGAAGAAAACAGAATCATATAAGTACATCAGGTTTCATAGAGCCAAACATTTCAAGTGCTACTCAACTGGCTTTAGATAAGCCAGTCCTTTATTAGTATATAAGTGCTTTGTTAGTAATTCTATCGCTCGAAGTGGAGTCGAAAGAGATGAGTTTTCAGTCTGCGCCGGAAGATGTGCAAGCTATCTGCTGTCCTGATTTCAATTGGGAGCTCATTCCACCATTTTGGAGCCAGGATAGCAAACCCACGTGTTTTTGCTGATGGGAACTTTGGTCCCCCTTGCGGTGCGGATGCAGCGAGCCGTTTGGCCGATGCAGAGCGGAGTGCACGTGCTGGGGTGTACGGTTTAACCATGTCCTGGATGTAGGAAGGGCCAGATCCATTCGCAGCATGGTACGCAAGTACCAGTGTTTTTAAGTGGATTCTAGCAGTTACCGGAAGCCAGTGAAGGGAGCGGA
>NW_011337492.1:74300-79567 GCF_000735185.1 Notothenia coriiceps
GAGAGAGGCCGCCCATACATTATACTCTCATCTGTTCTAAAAAGAATGTCTAGAGGGATATGTTTTCATTGGAACAGGGCTCCATACACACACATATATTAGGCAGGTCCAGAGCAGAAAAAAAAAAATTGCTAACAACAAATTAACACGTAAGGTCTCTCTCCTCGCTCGTTCGCGCCACACATACACACACCCTCCGCCGGTTCCGATAGCAGTCAGTGAAGCGTGGAAGTGTGGTCTGCCGCAAGTGGACGGCAGGAGCGGGCTGTCAGTATCAGCTTGTATCTAGTATTTTAAACTCGGATGGAGCTCTGAAACTAACGGGCGGCCGAGGGACATAAAATACACCATGCATTAATCCGCTGTTAAATAATCAGTGGCGTTAAAAATTAATTTTTTTTTACGGTTAAACGGGGCGTTATTAATGCGTTAACTTGTCGTGGGGAGGATCACGGCATTCCTGGTCAAAAAAATCAGGTTGGTTTGGCGGCGTGATCATTATTATTTAGAGTTCCATTGGGGGGGCGTGCCTAAATTGATTTGACACGATCCGTGTTATCCATCATTTCCTGGTCTTCTCTAAAGAAGAGGGACCAATGGAAACGTTGTCATGTTGCCGTTGGTCACCATGGAAACATTCATTAGCTAACAATGACATTATTGTTCTATTAATATAAAGGGAGGTCAGGTACTCTTTAAAACAGCTGCTAGTTATGGGTACTTTTTACTGAAGTACATTTCAAAGCCTCTTTACTTTGACTTGAGGAAAGAAGTTTAGTGAGTACTTCTACTTTCACCAGAATATTTTTTAACACGAGTATCTGAACTTCTACTTGAGTACAGGATGTGTGTACTTCCTGTCTGTATCAGCACATATTTGTCATGCAGAGGATCGACTCACCTTCCAGAGAGAAGATCCTCTCTCCCAGCGCGTCCACGATATCCTTCAGCGAAGACTCGTCCGACACGTTGAAGAAGTGCTGCTCATCCGGGTCGCTCGCAATAAACTTTATTTCCTTCAGGAAGGCTTCAGGGTTGATCCCCCGGCGGTTGTAATAACCCAGAACCTGGAAGAGATGCAGAGAAAACCCTTTTTCAAACTAAAATATGAAACTTTCCTGCATTAAAGTGTCAGAAAATGTCTGAAGACTACAACTCCCATGATCCCACACTTCACAACCATTACGGCAAACTTTTTAATTACTGTTCAATTAAGACATTGGTAGCAGAATATAAAAAAGGGGCCTCTGGTTATGGTGCATAAGCGAGAAGAAAATGGGAGAAGAAAGAGGAATACATTCCAAGTTCTCAGGAACAGAAAGTTGATTGAGTAAAACAGGATTTTGATTTCAGACAGGAAGTCAGACAGGAGGTCGGACAGGGAAGTCGGACATGAGGTCGGACAGGAAGTCGGACATGAGGTCGGACAGGAGGTCGGACAGGAAGTCGGACAGGAAGTCGGACATGAGGTCGGACAGGAAGTCGGACATGAGGTCGGACAGGAAGTCGGACAGGAAGTCGGACATGAGGTCGGACAGGAAGTCGGACATGAGGTCGGACAGGAAGTCGGACAGGAAGTCGGACATGAGGTCGGACAGGAAGTCGGACATGAGGTCGGACAGGAAGTCGGACAGGAAGTCGGACATGAGGTCGGACAGGAAGTCGGACAGGAAGTCAGACAGGAAGTCGGACAGAAAGTCGGACATGAGGTCAGACAGGAAGTTGGACAGCAAGTCGTACAATAGTCGAATATGAGGTCGGAAAGGAAGTTGGACAGAAAGTCGTACAAAAGTCGGACAGGAAGTTGGATAGGAGGTCAGAGAAGTCAGACAGGAAGTTGGATAGGAGGTCAGAGAAGTCAGACAGGAAGTTGGATAGGAGGTCAGAGAAGTCAGACAGGAAGTTGGACACTAAGTCGTACAAAAGTCAAACAGGAGATCGGACAATAAGTTATACAGAAAGTCAGAGAATAAATCAGACAGAAAGTCGTACAAAAGTCGAACAAGATTTCGTACAGCGATTCAGAGAGGAAGTCCGTAGGGTATTTGGGTCTTGAAGGACTCACAGCGATGGCGTACATGGTGACGTTGTCTCTCTCGCTGTCGGCGACCGCCTGGACCAGCTGCGGACTGTCGTGAGATTCTCCGTCTGTGATCACGATCATCACCTTCTTAGCGCCGGGACGACCGCCTCGCTTGAACCCTTCGGACCTGAAGACCAAAGAAGAGTTGAACTGCGTCAGAGATCCTGGTTGAGGTGTTAAGACCTCCTTTCGTGTTCGAGTCAAATCTGACCGGATTACTACTTTCATCAATCATAAATACTGTGTCTCACATTTGATTATGATATCCTCAACAGCAAACATATGACATTGCTGATCACCACTTAATTGACTTTTGAGTTTTATTCAACTTTGTAACATATATGTTGCTCCCAGTCAAAAACGACCACCATATGAAATGAATGGGTTTCCCTAGATTGTGCCTCAGAGAGTACACATCCACAAATCTTCAAAATGTTGATTTGGGAATACATTTACCGGATCTATTTCTTGTATATTCACTGCATATTCATCCAATAGTCTAAGACATTGTTTACAGCTTAAAATGGTTCATGTTGCAGCAGTTAAAATAGAACAGTCAAAATGGACCGGAAACACAAAAGTAAGGGGGGAGGAACGATCACAACAGGAGGGGTTTTAGAAACAAGAGACTTCTTTTGGTGCCGTACCGCCCCACGTTGATGCCCAGGGCCGTCCTGGTCTCCTCGCCCCCCCGCTGGTCGATGCCCTGTGCGGCCTGCACCACCTCCTCCACCGTCTGGTACTCCCCCAGACCGAACTCATGGACCACCTTGGAGCCGTACTGAACCACACCCACCTGCAGAGGAAGCACTCCACATGAACCAATACACCTGAAGGTATCACAACACTATCGAGCGGTGCAGGGGTGGCGTATTTATGTAGGCCGACCCTGAAGGAAGCTCCTGTTCCCTCGGGAAAAAGCAGCGGGATTTCTCCAGAGGATTTTGGAATATTGTAAAAAACAAGATCTGTGGAAAACGAACCTGTTTGATAAATGTTTTGTTCAGCCGGATAATCTCCACATGTCTACTTTTATAATGTCTAATCCTAAATCTAATGTCCAGAAGCTAAATGCTAACGTTATGCTAAGGAACTACGGTCGAGTCCAGCAGCACGACTTCAACGTCACGCCAACTTCAGATCCATATTCAAACACACAGATTCTAGATGGAACGAGTTGAAGCGTTAGTTTGAACAGTCTGCAGGAGGCAGGGACTTGCTCTCAAGCAGAACAGAAACTAACTTAGAGGAGTGTTTACGTGTTCGGCGTAATGACGTACAACGACCTCCACGACTTCTGTAGTCCTATTCAGCCACTTGGTAACAACCATCGTTTCTCAGACACGTCCACTCTTCAGAAATCACCAGTGGGGTCACTGCTGATGATTTAATGTAGAACAAAACGTGATCCGTCTCTTCAACGTGTCTCAACCACAGACCTTAGTTCAGATACTTTCCTAAACCCTACGGAGAGATCCCATTGGTTCAGCATTGATCCCACTGGACCTCTTTTAATTCAGCGATGAACCGACCTGCGTCTGACCTGGGCCGATGTAGAACTTCTGCAGGATGGTGATGAGGAAGTCCTGCACCTCGTACCACGGGTAGATGGAGTTAGAGCCGTCCAGAACGATCACGATGTCCATGAACGTCTCACACCCTGCAAAAATCGAATTAAATGAATAATAATTGAATTAAACACACTGTAAAGTAAAGAAGTTTAGTCAGTACTTCTACTTTTACTGGAGTGTTTTTAAACACGAGTATCTGTACTTCTACTTGAGCAAAGGATGTGTGATACAGATGTGATACAGATGTGATACAGATGTGATACAGATGTGTTTAAGGGTTTGTCTCACTCTGCAGGGCGGGGGCGATGGTGTGCGACAGTTTGAAGGTCCTGCTGACTCTGGAGCAGATCCCTGTGCTGTACAGCGAGCTGCCACACTCATGAGACCAGAGAGGACCGCAGGTCTGAGGACAGAGACGCACGGTCAGTCCCACCGGAGACTTCAGAGGGGTTTGATGAATCATGTATTCATTGACAGTGAAGCTGAGTGTGAGCGTCTCACCACGAAGCTGCTGTCTCTGGGGTTAGAGGTCAGCGTCATCCCCAGCCTCATGTTGTCCTTCCTCTCCGACACGTTGTCCAGAGAAAGCCTCCCTGACGCACAACATCATCACACTCAGGTTAGCAGTGGGACTTAGCATTAGCTATTCAAAACCATAAAATGATATAAAACAAAACAAACACCATAATTAATAAAAATATAAAAATGAAATATATATATATTTATATATATATATATATATATTGATAAGTAAATGAAATAAAACAAGTAATACCAGCCGTGCTGCTGGGATACTTGTGTTTCTCACCCAGGTTGAGTCTGCTGCAGTTTGCAGAGTTCCTGTCCAGAGGGCACCTGAACACATCACCAGTCTGCTGCTTCCCTGTGGACTCCAAGGGAGCTCCAACCAGCAGCCTGCACACACACACACACACACACACACACACACACACACACACACACACACACACACACACACACACACACACACACACACACACACACATATACACACACACACAGACAACACACCACACCTCAACACCACACAGCACACACACCATAACACACACCACACACACACACAACACACACACACACACACACACACACACACACACACACACCACAACAACACACACAACACACACACACACCCACACGGGAGAGATGTACATTATTATATCAGTTTTAATGTGTTCCTATGCTCCGATGTTATTCCACGTTGCTCTGCTGGAGGAGGACTGTCCAGTTTTCTCATCTCCATATCTCCTCTGAAGCTGCTGAGCTCATGGGAAGAAGACTTGAACTCTCTTTTCACCTCTTGTCTGAACCCAGAGCCGCAGTCTGCGCTCTCGATTGGTCAGCACTGACCGGCTCTGTCGTCAAATATACAACACAACTTTTCAGATGAGGTGGTTGAAATGAAGTGAATACCAGTACACAATCATTTTACTAATCTTTAAAGCTCTGTTTCCTGTTTAAGGTTATTTTGAAAAGACTGCATGCATGTGACCAGCAAGAGGTTGTGCTGCTGCGACATGAAAGCAAACCAGATGGTGTTTTTCATAAGGTCTTATAATAAATTTTTCCCTGTATTGCTCTGAGCATTT
>NW_011337492.1:79612-105199 GCF_000735185.1 Notothenia coriiceps
TTGCTGCGGGAAACTCTGGGTCTCCCCCTCGCAGTGCGGGTGCAGCGAGCTGTTTGGCTGATGCAGAGCGGAGTGCACGTGCTGGGGTGTACGGTTTAACCATGTCCTGGATGTAGGAAGGGCCAGATCCATTCGCAGCATGGTACGCAAGTACCAGTCTCTTGAAGTGGATTCTAGCAGTTACTGGAAGCCAGTGAAGGGAGCGGAGGAGCGGCGTGGTGTAGTAAAATGTTGGAAGGTTGAAGACCAGGCGAGCCGCTGCATTCTGGATGAGCTGCAGAGGTCGGATGGCACATGCAGGTAGACCAGCCAGGAGGGAGTTGCAGTAGTCTAGGCGTGAGATGACGAGAGCCTGGACCAGAACCTGCGCTGATTTCTGGGTCAGCTGGGGACGTATCCTCCTGATGTTGTAAAGCGTGTATCTGCAGCAGCGGGTTGTAGCAGCGATGTTTGCAGTGAAGGACAGTTTGTTATCTAGGACCACACCCAGATTCCTTGCAGTCTGAGTCGGGGAAACAACAGAGGTGCCGATGTTGATTGTTAGGTCAAGAGTGGGACAATCTTTTCCCGGAAGGAAAAGCAGTTCAGTCTTGTCAAGGTTGAGCTTGAGGTGATGAGCAGACATCCACCGAGAGATGTCTGCTAGGCAAGCAGAGATGCGTGCGACGACCTGGGTCTCTGAGCGGGGAAAGGACAGAATTAGTTGGGTGTCGTCAGCGTAGCAGTGGTATGAAAAACCATGCGGGCTAATGACAGATCCGAGCGAGTTTGTGTACAAGGAGAAGAGGAGGGGACCAAGAACAGAGCCCTGAGGGACCCCTGTAGTTAATTGACAAGGGTCGGACTCGGACCCTCTCCAAGTAACCCTGTAGGTGCGGTCTTTGAGGTATGAGGTGAGGAGGGAAAATGCAGTGCCTGAAACTCCAAGTTCTTGGAGAGTGCGAAGGAGGATCTGATGGTTCACCGTGTCGAATGCAGCAGACAGGTCCAGAAGGATGATGACAGAGGAGAGGGAGGCTGCTTTAGCAGTGTGCAGTTCGTCAGAGACAGCAAGGAGAGCAGTTTCTGTTGAGTGACCTGCCTTGAAACCAGACTGGTGCGGATCCAGAAGGTTGTTCTGATGGAGATAACAGGAGAGTTGTTTAAAGACAGCGCGTTCAAGTGTTTTAGACGGGAACGGGAGGAGAGAGATTTCTCCGTGCGATGGCTGTCTGACAGCTGACAGATTTCGCCAAGACAAGATGACACCAATGCAAAGTGCTCTCTCTGCTGGCTGATGTATGGTGGAGATCAGTCCCCCGACAAAGCCATTAGTTATGCTCTGACTCAAAGCACTGACATCATCAGCTGCATGCGAATCCTCTGATAATTTGATAACACCTATCTGTAGCTGAGGCCAGTTTATCCCAGGCTAACGTACTGTAGCTCTTCAAGCCTCTCACTGGTGTTGAAAGCTGTCATCTCTGTTTAGCAGTGACCCCAGGGTAGTTTGACAGACAGGTAAAGGGGGGCAGAACGGACTGTCATCAGGGTCACGGAGCCCTGTCGTACTTTTGTCACACAGCCTATCCTCCCAGGAGACATCCCGTCACACAGACAGAGAGAGAGAGAGAGAGAGAGAGAGAGCGAGCAGTGCTGGAGGCCAGCCTCTGATATGCAAACGCAACAGAGTGACGGCTCCTTAAAATGTCTCAGATTCCACTTCCCTGCAGACGCACAACCCGGCCCACAGGATATTGGTTGTGAAAGCAACAAAACCCATACACCCTGCCTGTGTACTGTATGTCAGGTCATTTTTCCAGCGGATTCTTGCAAGCTGTAAAAGCTGTCATTTCCTTGATGCTGCTCAGCTTGCTTTATCCTGGGGGCGCACTCCCACCAACAGAAGTGCTTTGAGCTAAATCACGCAGCCAGGCATGCATGCTCGAACCAGAGGGAGGGCTATGGTTAGTGCACGCTGCACTTTGTGTGGTTACTGAGCAGCGTACTGCCCCCCCACCCCCTACCCCACAATAACTCTCTGTGGTCTATTCTAGATAAAGATCAAGCCAATATGAGGCCCTTGAAGATAAGCACAATTTAGTTTATTTATTTTTTATCTCTGTTTGTTCCAGCCATTTACTAAGTGGATGTTTCAAGTCTCCACTGAGAATGTTTTCTAGTGTATTAAATTAAGAATTTGAAGTGTCCTTTTTTAATTCAGTGTAGATCCATGCAATCATCGTTTAAAATGCAGCTGAAGACACGGTGATTTGATATGCTATAATAAGCTTTACTGTACATCAAATAGCTTGAAAGAAAAAGAGATAACAATCTTGTAAGGCCAACAGAACTGGGCCGTGTCTTTGTTCTTTTCTTTGTCTTTTCATCTCTCACACTGACTCTCACCATATTTCTGGATGTTCTCCCAGACTGTGTCTGCAGTCTGTGTAGATATGAATATAACACACATTCCTGACTCTGCAAATCGTGTCAAAGTAATTGATTTGCCTGATTAATGGCAGGGAAAGGGGAAAGTGTGCGGTGTAATAAAGAAACAGAGTTGTATGAAGATATTTCCTCCTCTGTAATATTTAATTAGCTGGGATAATTAAAAAGCTACTTTTTTTGGTACCTGTTGTCTGGGAACATTAATTATTAGGCTTAACACTGTTGAGATTTTTAAGCCGTTCCTCACTAGTATTCAGTGTTTTGAATTTGTTTGAATAAATGCTTGGCAGTGTTAAATAGATGAAACAGCTAATTGTGGCATTGCTTTCTAATCTCCTAAAAAATACATATCAATATCAATTTATTCCATATCTATTTATCGTCAATATTCACTTAGAGACATCTTGTGTTCTCGTAATTGCATTCTGTGGGTTGTGTTGATGAAGGGAAAAAGGCTCCGCCTGAGTGCAGTCTCGAGGGACAGGACTACAATGGCTGGCTGAGATAACATAATTATACACAACGTTACCTAATGTTCACATCTGCTAACCTTAGCAGTGCTTCAATGATTTATTTCTGTTGGCATACCTTCTGTTTTTAAGTGAGAGTGGGTGGGCTGTGATCTTTAATGTTACACTACTGTGTTTGTTTCTATATGACCTCAAGTAATAAAGATGTCTTTCAGTTCATGTTGTGCAAAGTCATGTCAACATAACATATTCAGGACCTCTAGCCGCATCTCCAGTATTACCTGCAGTTTTTATTTAAATTTGAAAATAAATAAATAGCACATGCAGTTTGGTTGGAACACAGCTCTTAATAGAATTTGAATAGAAAAAGCCTCAAACCCTCCAGCTTGTACGAGATCTCATGTGTAGTAAATACAGTATCTACTTCTGCCGTGATGGTTATGTACCAATCAACATTTGCTAACTAAAATTGGCTAGGTTCAATGACTTAGAGTTCTTCAAACGTGTTCTCCATTAATTAAGCTTTGCTTTTACCTGGAATTTGGACTCACAAGAGAAGGATTAAGCCTTGCAACACTGCAGCTTCTTCTGGTGTTAATTATAGTAATTGAGTGCAGGTTAATATATACAAAAATACTTTTTTACGCAGTTTAATGATAAAAGTCCTACATGCAACCTCCAACTGCATCAGGTGTCCTCTGGAGAATCATTTCTGTCACCTTGGAAAGTAACATGTATTAGGTTTCATTTGGAGGAAGTGGAAGGACAAGATAGTGTTGGTGGTGAATACCAAGCAGTTAGGGTGGATCATTATTGTAATTTGATGGAATAGTGTTCATGCATTGCATATGCAAACACTCTTGTTAGGCTTGATGAGCAACTGATGTGCATTTTACTTAATGATGTGGGCCAGTGCTTTGTAAGGAGAACCTTCAGTTCTGATTTCGATGACTATTACACATTTCTGCTCATTTCTACCATGTAAATAAAGAAATCCACCCTGCTGCGACTGTAGATTAAGTTTAAATATCCTGATTAACAAAGTCTTGCATATGTGCAAATAATTTGATGAGTATCCTCTTAGTGAGTAAATGTCCAATTTACTCACCCAATAACTCCTTGTTGTAACCAATTTAATTGGCTGTGATTTTACAGACAGAAATGTATACATAAAAAACATTGCTTTCTTTACCTACTGCTAAAATGCCTAGAAATGTATAAAACATTTTCACAACTGGATGCTGAAACTGGCAGACTGAAAGTGGGAACAACAGAATCGCAAAGACCAGCTTAAAGAACACACAGAAACACTAACATGCACCGTCTGTCTTTTTATAGTACTCTGATTATACAGAGAAATTCCAGGCTTTATTCAAGATGACTGATGCCGTCACTTCCTAATTTCTTCTGCTGAAACACAGTTGAACCAGTGAAATGTAGAGAAAATGTCTGCCTATGACAGATTACAATTCGTTTTCCTCTCTACAATGAATTCTTAACTCTTTCAGACCGACTTTATCAGTTGATATTCATTTCTCTTCCCCCTCAAGGACTTCCTCGACAAGAATGAAGCAGGTTTCAGGCTTGTAGTTCTTAGCAGACCTATTGCAGGATTTAGTCACTGAGCCAATCCAAACCGCAGATGAATACTAAGCTCACCCCCGTGTAGTCTATCGTGGTGCATTTCCACTGCATCTACTAGGCTTGCTCTTTTTGGTGTTCCATTTGGGATGGTGCTTGGTATCTAATACTTTCCTAAGTACCATTTAAGCCAAGGTTCCAGGCTAGCTGAGCTGGTACTAAAAGGATACGGTAAACCACCACAGACCTCTGATTGGTCAGAGGAAACCATCACACTTAACATCCTGCACTAACTCAGCATGTTTTAATAACAAATTACCTTCAATAGCAATCACTCTCGACCAGGGTTTAAAACAAATAGTAGCTGGCACAATTACACCATATAAATTACTATAACAAAACCAAAAAAAAGAGGGAGAATTGAGGTGGGCAGATTTGTTGCAGATAAAAGGATTCAGGGATTTTCCTTGATTGTAACTGTCTAAAGATGTTGAATTTTAAATGGGACTTTTGTTGCAAAATAACTTTAAATATAACTTTTGCTGCAAATGGTCAAACATGTTTTGATTGATAAATCCAATTAGGCCTTCACTCTCAAGTCTTTAGTCTTTAATTATTGATCCCTCTTTGTGGCTAAGAAGTCATTTTTCTTTGTAGTGCTACATCTTTGGCACTGATTATTTTGCTAATGAGGTTTGACTATATTCCTTTCTATTGGACTGTGCTTCTCTGTATTTATAAATCTGACTTCCTCTGAGGATTGTGCTCGGGAACATTTGAACTCCAAAAATGTAGAGTTTTGGACCGCAGTTAGCATTACATTACATTACATATCATTTAGTTGAGGCTTTTATCCAAAGCAACTTACAATAAGTGCAAAAAACATAAAGAATCAAACTCCGAACAACATGGAAGGTGCAGATATATTCACCTCAAGCAGGATTATACCATAGTAAGTGCTGGTGAATCAGTTACAAGGCCTACATTAACTCAACAAGTTCTTCGTTTAGTTAGCTATATTGAACAATGTTTTTACGAGCTGTTCCTTTTTGTATCATGCACAAGGAAAGCACATGCACATGAGCAAGCATGCTGATGGCATAATACACATTCCTTTCTACATTTGTTTTCTATTCAACTGATCAGGAGGAAAAAGAAGAAATGCAGCACATTTGTTGAACCTCAAGCTTACACACAATGCCCTTTGGTTACAAAACCAATGCAAACATATTGTTGTGTTCATTGTCTGGCCATGAGCTAGCCTATTTAGATCCCCTCCCCAGCTCCCCTGGTAAGCAGGGTCTTTGTTGCTATCAGAGGAAGCAGGTTGGATGTTGCTCAGAGATTTACTGCTAATGAGAAGAGATCAATAAGCTCTCTCTAATGATCGCTAATGCATTGTAGTGTGATTTCAAAGATAGCAATCGTCATTCATTTTGAAGTGGAGAATAGATAGCTAACCTTTCATTTAAAGTAAAACATGCAGCAGTTTCACATGCAGCCTGCCGTTGCTTTGTAGCTCAGTTGAACCTGTCAGGGAGGACACAGTGATGGCCTCTTGGGAGCGTTTCTCCCTGCTAGATTTCCCTTCTCAGATGCCCGTGTTGCTCCCAAGAGTAGCACGTGTATAACATATCATCAGGGGCCAATACACTTCATCACAACAACTTCATTTGTGACACTGTTGGACAAACAATTGTCTACGCTGGTAAATGAAGGAGTTTCAGTTTCTGTGGAATTGAAGACATTTCAGATAAGTTGTGTATAATCAGACTTATGTATCCTTCTATAGACTTTGTCAAACTCTCAACACAAAACATGAAGCATATTATTATCAATCTTGGATCGCTAGATGCTTTCAATAAATGTTTGAATTGCCTGTTTGTGTTTCCCTGAGACTCGTCCTAACCTCCGCTTCTCCTGTTACATCTGGCTCAGTCAGACAGCCTCCCACTCCGAGTGCTGTTTATCAAATAGGTTTTCTCATTACACCTTTGGTGGAAACCTGTCAGTGGCAGTTTATTATATTTTCATAGTTTGGTTAATTCTGTTGGAAGTCTGATTTGTTCTCTTACCTGTTTTACACAGATAGTTCTGTGCATGTTATACAGGAATGAGGAAGTAAATGTCGAGTTTTTTACTCTTTCACTGTCTGTGATATGCAGAATGAGATCACATGCAAGTAACGGCCCGTCCACACAGCAGCGTTAAAAAATCTTCCAACGCTTCTGCCCATTCACTTTGAATGGGGTGACGTCACGTTGCCTCGCTTTTCGCCGGACTGCATTGTGGGGAAGCAAAGCAAAGATTTCCAGGATTTCCAGGATTTTCAGGATTCAAAAGTTGAGCAATGTTCAACTTTTGAAGCTGAGGTGGAAGCGTCAGCCAATCAAATCCCGTTTATGCAAATCTGACAGTACAAACGCTAGCCAATCAAACCGCGTGTAAGCTGGGAGAGACTTTTTCCTCATATTCCAAACGAGAAATTACGGTAGCAAATCACCCGGTTCTTTACGACCAGTAACTATTTACCGGGATACAAACCGGAGGAACCAGGCATGGAGGGAGGTGGCAGAGACAGGTTTTCGCCTGTTTGGGAAGTTTATATCATATATTAATGTGATTTGTTGTTGGTCGCGTTGCTCTCAAAAAATCCCCAAGCTTTCAGACATGCCCACCTCCAAGATTTTCAAGATTTTTTTAACGCTGCTGTGTGGACGGGCCGTAAGGGTTCGGTGCATACAATCTCAACTACATTGAAGGGAAGACCATTTTTGTATTGTTTTTTTCTTTCTCCACATTCAAGCTTACCTTTTTTTCCCCCCCTATCTTTGATATACAGTTGCAAGAAAAAGTATGTGAACCCTTTGGAATTACCTGGATTTCTGCATAAGTTGGTCATAAAATGGAGGAACCCACTGCTGTCCAGAAAAAACATTGCTGCATGTTTGAAGTTTGCAAAAGAGCACCTGGATGTTCCACAGCACTACTGGCAAAATATTCTGTGGACAGATGAAACCAAAGTTGAGTTGTTTGGAAGGAACACACAACGCTATGTGTGGAGAAAAAAAGGCACAGCACACCAACATCAAAACCTCATCCCAACTGTGAAGTATGGTGGAGGGAGCATCATGGTTTGGGGCTGCTTTGCTGCCTCAGGGCCTGGACAGATTGCCATCATCGACGGAAAAATGAATTTTCAAGTTTATCAAGACATTTTGCTGGAGAACTTAAGGCCATCTGTCCACCAATTGAAGCTCAACAGAAGATGGGTGATGCAACAGGACAACGACCCAAAGCACAGAAGTAAATCAACAACAGAATGGTTCAACAGAAGAAAATACTCCTTCTGGAGTGGCCCAGTCAGAGTCCTGACCTCAACCCAATTGAGATGCTGTGGCATGACCTCAAGAGAGCGATTCACACCAGACATCCCAAGAATATTGCTGAACTGAAACAGTTTTGTAAAGAGGAATGGTCCAAAATTCCTCCTGACCGTTGTGCAGGTCTGATATGCAACTATAGGAAACGTTTGGTTGAGGTTATTGCTGCCAAAGGACGGTCAACCAGTTATTAAATCAAAGGGTTCACATACTTTTTACACCCTGCACTGTGAATGTTTACATGGTGTGTTCAATAAAAACATATAATTGTTTGTGTGATTTTAGCTTAAGCAGACTGTGTTTGTCTATTGTTGTGACTTAGATGAAGATCAGAACACATTTTATGACCAATTTATGCAGAAATCCAGGTAGTTCCAAAGGGTTCACATTTTCTTGTAACTGTATTTGCAATATATGGGCCATTATGAAGAGGGGGACAGCAAGAACACTTTTGAGCACTTGACTATTGTTTAAAGACAGACCTGAAACATTGTGAGGATTTATTTTTACTGTGTGCTCTTTTCTCCTTTTAACTAAGATACCAATAACACTCAAATGACAGGAGTACATACAAATAAGTGGATTCAGTGTTACTCCTTACAATTAATTGTGATGCCATCTTAAGAAGCCAAAATACTTTATCTCAGCTGAGTCTTCTTTATTAATGCTGATTTTGAAAATCTGTCTATGCTCAAAACGCGGTTATAAATTCCTTGTGAAATATGTTTCACACGTGGCTTACAGTAAGTGCAACAATGAGCTGCATTAGACAGTTGAAAACTTAAACGACTCGTTGCACGGTAACTGTTATTGTGACACTAAGCTAAACTTCAGCATATCAACAACTCTTAATCCACGAAAGTGCTTGGAATTACTACAGTCATCCTGGAAAGACTGTATTTGCGATGTGAAGCCAGCTGAGCAGTGTGAGAGTGTATTCTGGGTCAGGCCCACTCTGTCTTTCCTGGCACAGTCTCCCTACTCCATTGTAGAGATGGTGATCTTTTGCTGGGTTTCTAATTACCAGTGGAGGGGCAAGTCTGCGCTCTCTGGTTACACAGTTGGCTTTAATGTCCCCGGGCTATAAATAGTGCAGGTGTTGGCTCCCTGTGAGCTGCAGCCGCTGCTCACAGTCTCAATACAGGCAGAAATAGAGCTCTGCATGCACAGACACAGTGTGCTTCATTGATTTAACTTAATGTAAACTGAGCGGAGGTCAGCTTTGTTTTTGCATAAGCAGTGTCAGATATTACTATATCTGATTTATATCAGTACTTAACCATGCTATCTAATCCTGGGGGGAAATTAGATGGCATGGTTAAGTACCTTCACAAGGACACTAAGCTTTTTTTGGTAAAGTCTGAAAAAAGGTTTTCACAGCAAACCACAGTAAGCAAATTCACTGTCAGAATTGCTGGGATATGAAAGGTTGAACATTTCCCATTTCTTCTTCGTCCGTTCGTCAGTCATTCATTTATTGACATTTCCATTTATCAAATTAGCTGAAAGATTATTATTTTGGAATGACCTGAGGTGTCTTTACTTCCGTCTGGGTCGTGCACTGCGCTTTTGAGAAATACAAGTTCATTCAAGGGAAGCTTCTTATTCACTGCAGGATGGAGCAACAAGTTTTCAGATACATAACAAAGGACTAAGTGAGCATCAGAGCAATTTAATGATCTTCGTTCCGTACCCAGTTGCTAAGCAACCTGCACTGTGCTGTCTGAAGCCACAGTGTCCCAAAAGTAACATCACGTCATTAGTCTGAGGAGGAATGGTAGCAGGGAATGTGAAGCCACGGGTTAAACAATCATCACTTTTCTGCATGTTGACCCACCCAAGGTGCCCACATGGTACATTTTCAAAACCACCTTTGTACCGTTAAAAGAAAATGTTCCCATGTAACCAAATGTTTAAGAGTATAAAGAGAGTTAATCGCCTCCTGCTTGGTGGTCAAAGCATGAAGATTGACTGTATTCCAGGCTGAAGACAATCGTGTAAGCCTGCTGGGCTAATCTAACAATCATTTCTTGGCTGGAGACCCCATGGAGAGAACCTCTTTTGTTCAGATGCCATAAACTGTACACCAGTGTACTGTAGAAAGAAAAAACAAAACAATTAAACCAACTGCTATAACTTTCTCCCTCTGAAAATCACTGCTATTGCCTGACAACAGTCTTGTTTTGGCAGTGAGCAGAAGAATAGCACATGCAGAACAGGAAGGCTTCGGCATCCATCATTCACTTCTTTACAGAGTCAATGTTCTGCTGTGAATCATAGAGGTGGAGAAAAGAGAGAAATAACAGGGAATGAGAGCTGTTCCTACAAAGCCAGAGCTTGAAGAAAACCAAGCATTTTCCTTTTTTTTCTCACCAAATCCCAGGAGAGAGGGATGCGTTTCCTCCATAGACTGTATATATAAAGGTTTCCTCCTGTGGTTATTGTTCTGGCTGCACCGCACACTGAAATCACAGAAAACAATGCTTTTTCCAAGACAGCAGTGGAAGCAAATGGGCTTAGGAAAGTTCGGAGAGGATACGTCAGTAATGTATTGTACTTTTTGCCTACTGATTCTTGTTCTATATGATTATAGGCATTATATGTTATTCATTAAACACTTTTACAGGATAAAAAGTACATTTTATGTCCTATACTCAGTTTAGTTGTCCGTAGGTGTTTGGATCAGGGGGTCACTGGTTCAAACCCCTCTGCAGTCAGCATGTCGTTGTGTCCCTGGGCAAGACACTTCAGCCCAAATTGCTCCTGTGGGGATTGTCCACAGTATTGTATTGAGTATGTAAGTCGCTTTGGATAAAAGCGTCTAACAAGTAACATGTAATGTAATAAGATGAGCAGTCTGTTGGTTGTGCTCTGATGTTTTCCTTTGAGGCAATAGATGGAGGCTCTCATGATCAACCAAAGTCTCATTAAAGCTTCCTTCTGGCTATACCAAACACTAATATGCTTCAGCAAAGCTTCCATCCGCTCTGAATCCAGGAGGAGGCTAGGTAAAGCTTTGCTCCTCCACTGGTTTCTAACCTGCAACCACATCACATACAGAAACAACATATTTTTTCAAAACTGATTTTGTGCATTGAGCTGGAATCTCCAGGGGTTCAGACATTACAATGGAATAGTTAATGGACACATATCATAAACAAACACATTCATCTTAATGTATCCACTCTAGATTTAACAGATGATTGCCTCTGACCAGACATTTTGACTCCATTCAGGAAGCAAATTGACGGTAGAGTAATTAAATGGTAAATAACACATTCTGAATACTGCTCTCAGTGAACCATGACCCCGACTCCATATACTGCCCTCCATTGGTCATGAATGCCACATGTTTCCTGCTAGCAGCTCTTCCTCATATCGCTAACAGCTCTCAAGTCCCTTGCCATCTTCCTTAAAAAGCTTTCACTGAATCTTTCAAGGGAATCAGTCTCCATGCTTCTCCCAAGCACATTTTCTTTCACCATGTGGCAAGCTTATACAGTTATAGTAAGTTGAAAACAAGCAGCATCACAAGCAGTGTGTTTGTTGTGTGTGTGGGTGGGTGCCAATGCTGCTGGCTGCTTCCTAAATGTGGTTGAAGCTTGGCACAAGGTGTCGCTTGAACATGTTTGGTTTTAGTTGGATGTAACACTGTAGACAGAAAACCTGTGATATGGGAATTATTATACTCTTACATATGTTGTCGTTGATGATGCATCAGACATGGCACTTGCTGCCCGGGGATTTGCTTTAATGATGTTGCAGGCTGGTGTGTGTGCGGTTGAGTACATTAGTGAGAAAAGTAAATCACTCGAGTTGGTTGGCTGAGTTTTATTTTTATTTGAAGTTATTTCACTCAAATTGATGTTTGTTTTTTGTGTGCTCAGGGACAATAACAATGTATCAAGTTTTTGATGATAATATTTAAATCAACATATCCCTGCAATGTACTTATCCAGATTTTATTTTTTTACTCTGAATTCTCGGCTATGCACAGTGGCAGCATGAGTTCCATGATGACTTGTTAAACAAAAATGACTTTTGGAGCAGTATTAGACTTCATCTGGATGTCACCAACACTATGCCAAGTAAATGTTGCTCTGTAATTGTGCATGTATACTATATAAACCTAAATGCTGATAGTGTATCAATTAGCAATCTATATATTGTTTTTTATTTATATATATATATATGTATACTTTATTGTAAAGCCAGATATTTGCCAAAACCAAGACCCGTAATACATAACATAGCCTATAGTATATTAAAGGTTGGGTAGGTAATTTTGGAGAAACCAGCTCGAGTGTGCTAGAATTAGAAAATACACAATCGGAACAAATCTGCCACTGACTTACAGAGCCCCTCCTCCAACACACACGAACGCGCACATGACCAATGAGGGCACGAGATAAGTTTGCGCACAGAAGGAAGGCTGACAGGCAGGTAGGCCATCCAATTATTTTAGCCGGGCTGGCTAAAATAATTGGTCGTGCTTTTTACAGTACTACGGCTTCCACAGATGACATTTTTTATGTATTTATTTTCAAAGCATTTAATATATTCATTGCTATCGGGATGTTAAGAGCATTCCATTGAATATAATAAAAAGTGTTTCTGAAATAAATTACATACCCTACCTTTAAGTATAATAATCTGCTCACACAAGCTGTTTTTTTTAAGGCTTGTATAAGCATGTACAGTATTTACTTTAGAGGTTAACATGAAATGTTCATATAATAAAACATATTTTTGTATTTAAATAGAGTACCTTTTGTCATATGAATGTAAAGTCTCGTGCAGATTACAATTAACTCCCATCATGCCTTGCCATGAGGAGATTTTAAACAATGAGTGAGTTGTCAGTTGTAGAAAGCTAAACAAATTGGCCCTTCTCACAGAAAGTGAATCTTCTTTAGTAATAGTGAATGTCAAACTCCAATAAAAGCTCTAACCCAGTGCAGTCACCTTAAGCAATATGTGTGCCTGTTCAAGCAAATGCTTCATTTGCCTTAACATCTGTCAGCAATTGGGTGTAATTATTAAAGCCAACAAGGGCAGCTTCAAAGCTGGGACCAATATCAGCACATCATTATTTCCTTGTTGTTTGTTTTGAACAGGGCAGCCTGCACTTCATCTGATTTCGCTCTCTGCTTTATTTATTCATTGTTGTCGCATGTTATCCCGCTGTTGCTACACATAAGGCTGAACCTTACAACCGATGTCTGCATCTAAAATGCTCTTTATTGGCTTTTACAAGAAAATGCAGTGCTCTGTTTCAGTGACACAGCAACACAAACCGTGCTGGTTTACGTCTTTCGACACCCATAAAGGGCTGCTCTGCCTGCTCTGCTTACTCAGTGATTAACATGAAAAAAGCCAGGCTGTATCTGCTCCTCATGTTTATTTAATCAGAGTAAATGTTGTGGGTTCTTGTGGCTCATGCTGAATGTTTGTTTTTCATTAAGTCTTGGTCTCTGTTGGCGCCTCTGCAGAAGGTCTGATTTCCCTCCTGTCAAGAAGCACAGTGGAAACAAACGCATGAACACAAACACATGCAGCGCCATAAATACAAATGTACATGAATAAAGATGTGTTGACTTCGATGCTTAGTGAGATCTGTTGTTTCCAGAATGGAGATATTGTCAGGACCTTTTTAGCAGCAATATGTTTGGAATAATGCCAACCTCCCACCCACTACAGGCCTGTTGGCACTCTGGACACGTTTTCCAAGAATGTTTATGGTGGAAACAATGGAGACATTTGATTGCCGCCTGCGATACAGTATGTCAATGAAATTGTCAAATTGAATTTATATAGCCCAATGTCAAAAATTACACATTTGCTTTAGACTTTATAAATAAGTAAGGCTCTCACCACTTCAGTTGTTGTGTTTTTTTCCGGAAGCCTGATTTAACTGGATGATACAAATAAGACCATGTTGCTAAGATTCCCATTTACCTCAGTTTCCCTCGCTCCTGTCTGCCCTCACAGAAAGAAAAAGAAAGCAGTATTTGTTTAACAGCCAGACACAACCATGAAATCAGATTGGCATACACAGGATATCCCCTTGTCTTCTTTCACGCACCCTCCTGACTCAAATGAAGAAAAAAAAGAACTCTGCTATGATGAGATTAGTGCCAGGAAATTGGCTGGGTGTCTTTGTCTGTGTGTATGTAAGTGCATTTCTTGAAGTGGACCCTTTCTTGTCAGGCCCAGCTATTGCTGTTAGAGTGCTATGATGAGAAAAGATGGTGAACAAACAACTTGTAGATGGTTATGTCTGTCAGGGGAATTATTTACTGCCGACCTGAAAAGCTCTGCTAGCCTCAGACAACTCTCCCGCTACTTCTGTGTATCAAACAGACTGGAGCCGTTTCTCAAAGTCGAAGACTTGGTAGGACATGTCCTTCCGAGTCAGGTCCTTCAGAGGCTAGGCAAGAATCCTTCCTAGCATTCGGAGAACGAAGAATGGAACAGGCTAGCGTGCAGGTGTGCATCATGTACAAGGCTAATTATGAGCTTGCGTTACTTTCACGGAACACATTTATGGTGATAACAAATGTAACATATTTACCAACACATTTACTACGCCACTGAACATACTTACATTTAAATGTGTATTGCACAGATTCAGCCATTTTCCGCCAAAGATTTGGGAAATTGGTCCGTGTGCAAAGAATTGTGGGCCATTTAAGACCGCCAAGGATACACATAAGCAGCCTTGAAATGTTCTGCAACGAAGGATTCAGTCCTCGGTAGAATTCCAAGGATCCTGTACATTGGAACATTCCTTCGGCGGGATTCAATGACGTAGCATCCTTGAAATAGAGACATTGAGAAGCAGCTATTGGCTTATCTGCACCTGAACATTTTCTTACTATACGTAAAAAAATACAATATATTAAAAACAAGCCTGAATTCAAACTATTGTAAGGTATTTGAGCTGCATACATTGTATTGTGTTTAGAAATTGGCCTCGAGATGTGGGAAGCCAGCCTTGATACAAATAATTAATGAACCTCCCTTAACTCACATTTCAACTTTCAATCCCAAACGTTTTTATGAGTCGGGAAAAAATAAACTCTGGCTCAAGGATTTTCTTAAATGCTAGGTCACCTTGGTAGAAAATGCAGTCTTGAGTTTAATTAGTTTCTGATTTTGAATTGTGGGGACATTTTTTTGATTCTTCATGTAGTGCACTGCTTTTATTCATCACATTTAAATCAACTCAGAAGTCAACATTAAATGCTGAGTTCCATGATCTACTGTACATGAATGCAATAGTTAATTTTGTTTGAAATTCTGTACTACCTTTTCATTCCCTTTTACTTTATTCGGGAGCTGCTGTCCGCTCATGAATCTTCGGCTCCTTTCTTTGAGCTACATCCATTTGCACCTTGCTCGATCCCTTCAATTATTTTTCTCACACAACTTTGGCTCATTATTCTGGTAGAGTTGTTGTACTTGAACTTCTTGGTATTTGTACTCCTCTTTGTTTCAGGAGATGCAGTTATTAAGGTGCATAGACAGAAGGCTCAGTCAGTGGTGTTTTCTCCACGGTCAGTTTTCTTGCTGAAGCCAGCAATGGCTGATTGTGAACATACTGTATGTGGATTGCTCTCACTTTACTTTCAGAGTAAAAGTGTGTTTTGTTGGCAAAACTACTCTGGGACAAATGTTTCAGTATTGCACTACCATTTGGAAAAACTCCCAAAAGCTGTGCCACATTACCATTCTGCCTCATTCAGTCCAGGCATTTTGACTCTGACCCCACAGAAAGACTTGGAGGTTACCTATTGTTTATCCCTTTCATGATTGTGGTTTTAAAACATAAGTGGGATCTGACAAACATAACAATGTTATTTAAAAGATGATGCCAAGCATGGTCAAACATTGCTTTACTGTGTCTAACATTAGCTCTGAATTGCTTTTACAGCTTTTTAATCTTAAGAAAATACTTTGTACTGAGCCATCTGGAAAATAAAGCAGATTGTGAGGCACAAGTTTTTTTCCATCTTAACACAATAATTGAATGACTCCTTGTGCTGTAAAGCAAGTGCCAGTTTCCATGCATTACTGGGTCATCACTGTAAAACTAACTTCTGTACTTTGGCCGTGTGGATTTATATTGTTATTTTCAATTATGTAGAAAGTATGGTATCAATATAAGCAAAACTATGACACAAAGAACAAGAACAACAACAAATAAATGTTCCTATTAATCTGCAGCTTAAAGTCTTTTATCATTTCATGTAGAAACTTCTAGAAAAAATACTTATCTCCATATCGCACCTTTTTTATGACCAAATTCCAAAGATATTTAGTATACAATAATGTTTCAAACAGAGAGGAAGAACACATCAACAGTCATCACAGTGTTAAATAATGTTGTAATTCCCCTCACAATTGGCCGATAAAAACATGCAATTGGGCGAGCTGCATTAATGCTTTCCAGTTGCTGATACATAATAGTGTGATGAGTAATGTGATCTGTTGGGCCCCTAAATAATAATCACATAAATTCAGTTGTTTGAACATTAATTTAGAAGATAGCTTACATCCGAGTTATGCCCCCACAAGAAGCCCCAAAGTGAACCTGGCTATGAACCATTAGATTGCACATGAAGGAGGTCAGCTGGAATCACCCCCTGTAATTGGTTGCATCTTCACAAACAGCTGTAGTGAATCACCCATCAATTTGTTGCGCCCTACTCTTGCTTAATGCTATTTCACACCTACTAAAACTGTTAATACCAGTTCAAGGACTCCCTAAAGAAAGAGAGACATTTCACTACTCAACTAACCAGACAGCTCAAGTTGATAAGGGCTGTTCTCCCGGAGAGATTGTACTCATCAGTCCTTATTAGCATTCATTAGATCTCTTATTATTGTTTACTTAGTCTTCTGTTGTGTAGAGTTTTGAGACGTGTGTGTTGCTGATGTACACGGGAGCTTGTGCCTGTTTGTCTCTCATCAACATCTGTTGTTCTGCCACCAGTCATCTCTCTCTTTGACTCTCTGCTGGGGATCAGCTCTGTACACTCATTAAACTGTCTCAGTAGCACAAGTTGGTTAGAGTGATTCATCAGCCTCTCCCATACGTGTTTGTTTGGTGGCTCAAATGCCATCAAAGATACATTGTCTGGTTTGTTTTATCTTCTGTTGTAGATGTTGAGTTCAGGGTGCTTCTCCCCACATAAGATGGACAACAAAGGTACAAACACATGACAAAAGAGTGAGAGAAAAAGGGAGACAGCTGAGACGAGCAGGAGAGAATGCATCAGATAAAAATAGGACACTGTACAGTTTTTGTTTGGAGAAGACATCACATGCTGCAGGATTTATTAATACCTGCTCCTGTCCAGTTGACCAAACTAAATCTTCCAATTCATTCCAGTTCATATTTTCAAGCGTAGTGAAGTCAGAGCTATCCTTTGTTACATTCAACCTCTCCACAACTGTGAATGTATCCTCATTGACAAACCATTTCACTTTTATTGAGCGCACCAGAGGAAGCACAGTGTATTGACTGGCCCTTCACAAACATACTTTATAAGAAACGGTGATGAGGAATGTTCAGGAAAAAATTGCATGCATCGTGGGATATTAATACAGTGCAGGCGTCTGGAGTTTAATAATGTGCAATTTTCTAAAGATTCCACATCCAGTTTGAAGGGATATTTTGGTTATGTTAAAATGACACAACAGTGAAGGTTATAAAGTAGATTCAAGACATGTTTTAATACTTATCTTGGAATAATAGGTTATGATGGTTTTTCGACAAAAAAGTACATATGTTAATAATACAATTATTGTTCCCTATTAAACCCTAATTTTAAAATCCTGAATCTATAGATATGCACAACATGTCTCCTAGACACTTCAGCAGTCCAATAGAAAATATATGCACCTTTGTCCTGTCTAGAATTTTAGATGCAAAATGGATGTGTGTTGGGTGTATGTCGTGCTGTGTATGGTCTATATGACAAATTATACAAAAAGCTATTTTATAAGAAAGTCTAATGGAAAATCAAATGATCTGAATGCAAAATGCATAATTCCGCAAGTGAGGCTCAAACATGTGTACGAACACTAAGAAAAATACTTTAATGAGTAGAGAGGGTGACTTTCAGTAGTTACTGTATATAATCATTTTTGATGTAAAATATCAGGATTTGTTTTTAACTCGTTATCACACGAAACGTTTAAACATCCAAAATGTGCCAACACAATTAAATAAAGTTGACTAAAAAAAGCTGCCTTTCAGATTATAACAGGTTGTAAGGGTACCTGCATACATGCATTTCCACCAAATGCCACAGTGTAATTACACTGTACACTGCCAAACAATCACAAAAATGAAAGCTTGTTGAGAGAGTGAGCCATATCGGCTAATTACTTTCTTTTCACTGTCTTCCCAAGGCGCTGAAATAAGGAATTTGTCTTGCTATTGTTCGTAGGGTAGGCAAAACAAAACATGCAGGATTTATTCCAGGCAATCAGTTGATTTGGAGGCTCAGAAGCATGCAGAAAGCTGGCACAATGGAACCTATCTCAGCCCCTTCATAACTGTGTCACTCAGGCTATTCTGTACACTGACAATGAATGTCATGTTGCATTATTTGCCTTGGATGAGTGTGGGCGGGAAAGGCAAATAAGATTAGTTGATGCATGCACTTGTTTTCTGCGAGTGACTTGAGGCCTTTAGAGATGGTTTAGTGAGTCAGTGGCAGTAGCACACCCATCAAACTGACAGCAGTACATATCCGTAACACTGGTGATGTAATTCTCTACAGGCATGCTAAGGTTGCTTCGAGGTGGTCCTTCAGCCAGAAACTGCTGCTGCTTGAGATGTGGTGGATTTATTTTTCTCGCCAGTATTTGGCAGAAAGGCTGCCCCGATTTCATTCCTTATATGCACTGCACACCAAATATGAGTCACACTGTGGTTTCTGAGGGCTGCGGATAAATCCTGGACTAGGGCAAGGTTTTAGAGGCCAGCTTAACTGCTGTTCAACAAATAAGCTATAAACCACCACTAAATATGTGACTGCAGCCTTCCTGCACTGCAAGTGAAAGTTTTAGCAGCAAAAACTTAAAAGTAAAATATGTGAATTGGAAAAATAGAAAAAAAAGAACATCAGCAATAATAAAATGTAACCAATAACTGAATAAATGTATTACCGTGTATTATACGTATTATACGTGTATGTAACACGTCATGCCTGGTCGAAGTAAAGCAAATTTTACTATTTTATATTCTGTGGGGTGGTTTAATTCATAACCATACATTATATTTACTTGTATTTACTTTGATGTAAAGCCTTGATCTTGAAATTGACTATTAAATGTACTGCTATATAGAGCTTGAGTAACGCAAGGCAAGTTTTTTTTAATAGCACATTTCAAAGTGCTTTAAACATTAAAGGCATCAGGTAAACATTGAATACATATAAATACATTTTATATGGTCATTAAAAGATAAGTAAATAAAATGTAAACAAGCTCAACTAGTATCAGACTTATAATTATTTAGGTAATCAGAATACCTTTATTAGTCCCACAGAGGGTAAATGTGCATCGTTATACGACAGGATATAGCAATAGTATTGGAAAAACCGGCAACTTGGGTCTCGTTACTATAATTAAAACAATAGCTGTACACACCCACCCAGAGAATAAGTCCTTTATTATAAATCACTATATATACTGTATAATTTCCTTGACCTTTAAAGGGTCCATGTTTGATTGTTGCTAATGCCACTGGGTACTCAACCTTGTCTTTTTAGCTTTCCTGTGAAAATGTAGCATCGACATGTCATTAGCTCCGCTGTGGCAGCTTTGCACCTTCCCCCCCAACAGTCGGCCTACACCAGCTCAAATGTCTCCCAGGGGATCTTACCAGCGGTGGCTCTTTGGTGTACAATGGAGCAAAGCAGGTCACCAATTCAAATAACAAAGCTGATTTGTTCCATAAGCTTCTCTGTGAACTGCTGTGATACATAACACAGTCTCTCCGTAGCAGATGAGTGGTTCTATTGATCAGCCCTGTCAAACTGTATAACCCCATGTGTGGACCCTGCAATATTGGAGTTGTAGCTTATCGGTTTGCTTTCAGAATACAGTTTACTTTTTGAAAAGAAAAGTCTTCTGATGTTGTTTTTATTTGTTGACGGATAAACTGAACTCAATTGTGTTGATGTCTCTTGCTGTGCTTCTGCTGTTCTGCTTCCTTCTCAGAAATGTGGCTTTAGGTGAAAACAAGTTCAATCAAAGTTACCAATCATCTTCATCTTTGCCCGTTCTACTTCAGGCCGAGCTTGAATGTTGTTTAGAGTCTTATTATCTGGTGCTCCCTTTATCCTCAATATCCTTGTTGGCTTCTTAACTGTTCACTTTTAACAAAGCAACCCTTTTTGTTATGCTGTTCTTTGTGGAAAAATGTGTTAACTTCACTTCACTCCTTTTCTAAAGTGGAGATTTGTTATCTGTCAAAACAGGCTTACCAGAGGATATACTGTAATTTTTGTAAGATCTGGAGTGTTGTATTAAGTGGATTTTGTCCAGGTATAGAAAAGAAAAGGATTAACATGTTAATGAACTGAACTACGGAGAGAATATACTCAGCAGCTTCATTCATCTAGCTTTCAGACTCCTAGATTCATTATCAAAACTCGGCAATAACATTTTTGTGTTTTTGCCTTTTGCAGTTAATGCATTTAATTGTGCTACCAAATTCTGTACAATGACAATAAATGAAACGTATTGCAGAATCCTCTAAAGTCAGTCATACAATACGCGCTCTAAAACACCTTACCAACATTTTGGTTTTGGACTAATCCAGCTTTCTCTTCTGTTGTTTTCTCTAAAGAAGAACTTGACACTGAGGCCCAAGGAGTGCAGAGAGAGCCCGGCAGTGCCCCTACGCAAGAAGAAGGCTGGGAGGGTCCTCAACGGCCTGAGCCTGGAGCCCTGCAAGAAGACTGTCCATCATCAACGGTCTTCAGACCAGGAGAACAACCCCCGCCTGGTACAGACACAAGGCAAGAAGAAGAAGAAAAACCTGAACAAGAAACACAAAAGGGTGAGTTTAAGATCTTTCTGTCGCACAGTATTGATACAGTTATCAGATCATATCTGCAATATATCATTTATGATAAATGTAGCAGAAAGCTACAATTCCATTATGAGCTGTAATACGCCCTGGAGAAAATTAAGAGACCACTCCAAATGTTTTTGTTAAAGGGGGACGCTTTTGTACGTCTTTTATACATGAATATGTGTCCCCGGTGTTCCAGGGAACTCACCAAGTGTCAGAAAACGCAACCCTCTCTATTTTCTTCCATACCCAAATCTCTTAAAAAAGAGATCTATTTTTCTCCCTCTCTTCTGACTTGATCAGAGCACGCTACCCTCTCCTGCAGGGGGGCGTGGTCAGCTGCAGCTCACAGAATCAGCCCCCTGCAAAAACAGGGCTGGAGAACAGCAAATAGAGCAAAATGACGCATGGCTAAAATGCATGATCTGTTTGGTATTTTGAAAACAGAAATGTATAAATATAGGTATGGCCCTACAATATATCATTTAAATATAGCATGATAGGTCTCCTTTAAATCTAAATCTCTACAGGTATGGCAGCCATTCCATTCCAGTGTCTGTTGAATTCAGAGAGACTATACAATAGACTATACAATTAAAATGCTTTTAACACATACCTATAAATAGTAAAACCAGATAAACTGATTATGTTGCAGTGGTCTCTTAGTTTTTTCCAAAGCTGTACATACAGTATGGATACATCCTGTGATTTCAGTGAGAAATTAATATTAGCAATTAATTTTTCTGACACACAGACTCCATGTAGAGGCTGTTTATGTTTCAACCCATGGAGAGAAAGCTGAATGTTGAGACGATCTGGATCATATTTATTTATTTCAGTATGACAGCTTTAATGACATGACATGCATGTACAACATACCCATGAGTTGTGGTACAGAGCAATGTTTGACTTGCACTGGTTGAATGAATAAAGTTAAAGTGCACTAGTCATGTGAAATAGACATTAAGGGTATGTGAGTGTATATCAGTGTACTCTATGCCTGAACATATCTTTGTGTGTAGCAAGGTGACAAGGTCGATAATGAATATTTATGTTACACTGATACAGTGGCTTATCTCTACCAGCAAGGACTAGCTGTCTCAGAATTACACACACACACACACACACACACACACACACACACTTTATTCTCTGCAGTCTCTCTGTGAGAGGCTGGGTCTTCTTGAGCTGCAAATTCAAGGACACACACACACACACACACACACACACACACACACACACACACACACACACACACACACACACACACACACACACACACTTTATTCTCTGCAGTCTCTCTGTGAGAGGCTGGGTCTTCTTGAGCTGCAAATTCAAGGACATATCTGAGTGGGTCGTTGCAGGACAAACAGCCATGAGGGAAAACAAAGACACAGGTTACAAGGCACGGCATTCACCCCATAAACTGTACACTGTTGACTCAACTGTGTATAAGCAGGAGTGTAATGGTTTCTGTTCCACCGTTGTTCACAGATTTGAAAGCTGTGATTTGTGTTCCTTTGACACATTTTCAGATTTCTTTTATATGACACACCTTCAATATTTACATTAGTCTAGCTCAGACCCATGTAAGGTATTCAGTGGTGAAATGAAAGTAAGTGCATCGACAGTATTCAAGTACCCTACATAGGTATCATTTTCTTTTCCATTTTATGCGACTACTAACACTGCGCTACATTTCTGAGTAGCTCTGGGCAATTTATCGATATTATATCATGATATGAGACTCTTTTGTCTTCAGTTTTGGATATCCTGATATGGCTCGGGTGTTGTCTTTGTTCTGATTTTCAACTCTGCATTACTCTGTTGTCATTTTCTGAACTTACCTTGGCTTTACCTGTCTGGGCAATGTATCCATATTACTTATGAAAATCAAAAATCATATTCTGTAAATATTTTGTGAAAGCACCTATAGTCAACCCTTTCCTCCACTCATCCTGTCGTCATTAGTTAGTTGTGTTGTTCTCCCAACTGTGTTCAAAGGCTTCTATTTTTAACAAATCACATGACAGAGAGTACAGTAGTGATGTGACTGCAGTATTACTATAGGCGCTTTCACACCGGAGTACTTTTCCCAGTATAGTTCCGAAAATGTGCGTTCACACCAAAAAAATCCGGAACTAGAACTTAGTTCATGAGAACCATTTCACCCCCTTTGCAGTCCTTTCATGGGAGAAAAAGGTTCCCATTTCTGATTGGCTGGGCGGAATGCAAACCACGCTGGGAGTCCCAGCAGCTTCTACTGAAGCCAGTCCCCAACTCCGAGGACTTCCTGCTTGTAAACCCAAATCAGAAGAAGAAGAAGTGACGTCAGCGGCTTCATTTGACTAATCCTCCCTCAGGGACTTATTCCGGTGTGAACGCGATCTGCTCTTAAAGAATTCTGATGAACTAAGTACGACAAAGTACTTGGTGTGAAAGCGCCTATTAGCTCCTGAATCCTGTAGCTTAGCAGCAGGCCTGACGGTCATGTCTGCTCCTGTACTGGCTAATGGACAGATGGTGCTGCCTGCCACTCTCAAGGTTGTTTTATAGTTATGTGATCACAGTACATAAACCAATCAATGTCCTGTATGTGAGACTATGCACCTGCATCTTGATTTCATGTGTCTGGTTATGTTTGTGTTGCATATGGGACTATGGTTGGCTATGTTTGGGTCCTGAGTGGTGTTTAGGGAGCCCAACACTGATCTCATCACAGATGCATTTACTCACGTGCAACCTCTCACACTCACACACACGCACACGCACACGCACACCACATTCTCACCCACTCTGTTTCAACTCCCTGACCTACTCACACTGAACGCAGCATGCGCGGCCATAGCCTTCCACACACATTACAGGTGTGACATGATGGCAACAACAGCGACGGGTTGAATGCAAGTCCTTTCAGCTCAGTAAATAATAAGAGCTCTCTCAGTTACAAAGAGACTTTTTCATTTTGATAATTATTGTTAATGATTTAATGAGTGTAGTACTGATGATTGTGATAATGCGTTTGCCTATTAATACCGAGACTGTTACAGAGTCACCTTTCTTACTTTGATTTGTATTGCTTTCGTTCCCTTATCAACCTTGATGCTCAATAACACCCTAATCTGTCACGCTTTATGACATATGCATAATTAAAAAGATCATCATCTGCGCCTCATACGCCACCCCTTTTTGTCCTCTCTGCAGAGAAACAAGCTGCAGTTATCTAGCGCAACTATTATCTTTTCTTTGCCTTCACTATAAATAAATGTTAAGGCATTGTCCTCACACAAGGTTACGTTTTAAATGTCAGAGGTCTATCTCAAAGTTTAATTCTCCATTTAGAAAATGCTTCAGTCTGGTGAGAGAGAGCGCCTGTTATCAGCACTTTTTGTTAGCGATGACTTTAAAGGAATGAGGGAGGAAGAGAGAAAGAGAATTTAGTGTTGAATAAAGAGAGAGGTGTTTTTTTTCACTCTCCTTTTTTTAGTTCCTCTTCCAGCCGATCTCGCAGATTGCAGCAAATGTGTTTGATCTCTGGCACTGACCCAATGTACTGAACTATGAGATATTGTAAGCTCAAGCGGGGGAAATAGAGAAATGTTTATAAGCGCCTCTGACATATCGCCTCACAGTGAAAAAGAGCCAAGATAGAGAAAGCTCCACCACAGATGGATGAGAGAACAGTAGGAAACCCCAAATATCTGACTGACTGTTCTCCATCATTTATTGCTTGTAGCTGTATGTATGTATGTATGTATTTGTATAATGGTCATCATAATGAATAATTGATCTTTGAAAAATGCTACTTTGTTTGTTTTTTTTAGCTCTAAAAGACTTTGTGATACCGTTTTAGGTTGAGGAGTTTTCAATTTATAATTGCTTTCTGTCAGTCAGCTTTGTGTCTGAATAGTTTGTGTGTGTGTGCATTGGAATCAAAGTAGGTAGTGTGGCTTACTTGCATGTATGTGATAGCTCTACCTTGTTGCTTTTAACTTAATTATGCATGTCTACTCTACAGTAACATTTCTCAAGGACAATATTCAGATATAAAGTATATTTCAAACACAAACAAGGAATGTTAAGTGTAGGATTACAGCAGAGTGTATTACAACCTGTTTCACGTAATGTATGCACCAAACTGAGGTTGTACGCTATTTTCAGGAGCACAGCTGAAATGTAAAGACATGCGCCCACTTTACAAGTTAATAAACATAGAAGGGAACACGTTTTGGGTTTAGCTTGTTTGTTTATTCATATGTCCCAATTGATATCTCAGGACAGGCTTTGACAAATTGTTAAGGTAATGTTACATTCCACCATTAACAAGCACCATTAACATATTACACTCCCTGGGCCAATGGTAGTGCGGCATCTACAGGTCAGATAATAACTTCTGTCATATCTCAGACTGGCAGGATACATGTTGCGTCTGTTTACCCGTCTGTCTGTCCCTCTGTCTGTCGGGGGTGTTGTTCTGTTCTTGTGAGGCTCTCCTCAGCTCACTGATGTAAGATGATGGCCTGTGGTGTGTGCTGCTTTGTGCTGGAGCTCTGCAGAACAGAGTGGCGTGCTGTGAGGCCCATCTGCTCTCTGGCACTGAGTGAGTGGGGAGTAGAGTAAGGCG
>NW_011337492.1:105239-117417 GCF_000735185.1 Notothenia coriiceps
AATAAGGAGAGCTCAGGTTAGACCTCCCTCTGATTCTCCACATCTCTATCCGAATACCTGTCCGGCTCTCTGTGTCTGTTATTTAGACATCTGGGTGCAATGATTTAAATTGGTGGAATATGGAAGCAATTGAAGTTTGCAATGTCAATTTGGTGAGATTTCTCTACCGCTCGTGTATAATTTCTGATATAGAATTGTATGTAAATACAACACTATTTCAGTAAACACCAAAATAACTTAAAGGGGACCTATCATGAAAAATGCACTTTTGTACATCTTTTATACATGAATATGTGTCCCCGTTGTGTAAGGGAACTCACCAAGTGTCAGAAAACACAACCCTCTCTCTTTTCCTCCATACCCAAATCTCTAAAAACTGGGCTGGAACGGAGCTGATTATTATTTGAATTTTTCTGACGTCAGAAAAGGGGTGCTCCACCTACTGTATATGGGCAACTCTCCACCTATCAGGGGAATGAGAGACTGCGCGAAAGCGTTGGACACGCTGTAGTACATATGCCAGGCCTGTAAGTGGCGCTGTAGTCTGCCACAAAAGCAGAATTAGCCCTTGCAAAAACAGGGTTGGAAAAGAGCAAATAGAGCGAAATGAGGCACGGCTAAAATGCATGATCTGTTTGGTATTTTGAAAAAAAAACTTCACAGACATGTTTTATATAGGTATGGCCCTACAATATATGTTTCAAATATAGCATGATAGGTCCACTTTAAGTAACTGGAAACATGTTTGAAAAAGGAAATCCAATAAGCAAACAGATTTCTTAAATCCAATCAAATCAAGTTTTATTTATATAGCACATTTAAAAGCGATTTTTGGTCGAGCTTAAGTGAAACAAATAGTTGTGCCATCGGGTGCAATTTTGGGATAAGTATCAAGATGCTGCTCCATGCATAGCTGACATGCACCTCCTCAAAAAAGAAAGTATACAGGCTATTTCTGACAAAACTTCCTGTAAATTAAAAAGTACAGTATGTTTTCTTTGCCCGCTTCAATTGTTTTCTGACTAATATACTGTATGTTATCAACCCTGAGCACAGTGATATATTCAAGGAGATAATCAAGACTACAACACTAATCTACAGGATTGTTTCCAGGTAACCAGGGTTCCAAGTTGAATTGTAATTTGTTGCCTTTATTTCACAAAGAACATTCAAATAAAAAGATGTGATAGATTAAGTACTTTGCACCATGATATCCTTGTGTAAACCTCTCCAGCACATTAAATGAACTGTGGATTAAGTGTGATCCTGGCATCAGGTGCTGTCAGCAGGTTGTGGTTTTTAATGGCTCATAATAATTAAGGCAGCGTAGTGTAATGGGGATCACAGGCACTTGTAGTTTTTCTAGTTTTCTTCGAAGATACAAAGCCCATGTTAATGCTGGTGGATATCTACTTCTTAGGACTGACACGACATGAGTTATCGTATTAAAAAGACAGTAAAGGTAAAAGCCTGCCACCACTTCACAGCTGTCCCCATTTGTCAGTCACACCTAAAGTATGTGGAAAAAGAGCTGTGGGCTTCATTCTGTCCGTGTGGTGAGGAGTAATTGCTGTGGAGAGTGTCTGAGCGCTGAGTTGCCCCGGGGTTTAAAAAGGCTTCCTCCAGAAGCTCTAAGCAGGTCAGCCAGTCAACCGGAGGGCCCTGGTCTCTGGCCTCTGTGTTATCATTCAACATCGGGCACTTACCTGCACTGATCTCTTGTTTTAACCTGCTGGCTGCTGTGTGTGTGTGTGTGTGTGTGTGTGTGTGTGTGTGTGTGTGTGTGTGTGTGTGTGTGTGTGTGTGTGTGTGTGTGTGTGTGTGTGTGTGTGTGTGTGTGTCCTGATTTTTATCAGGATGAGGGCAAGTTGACAGGCTTTTCAATCTGCTGTAAGACTGTAATATAATGTTCAGCTTCTTGGGTCACCCTTAATAAGCTTATCCACTAAGCCAATAAGAGATTCAAGGAAAGCAATGTCCTGATTGTCAGATAAGATGCTAAATCCAATCTGATGGGGGCCTTGGTTGTAGTGATGATAATTGTTGATGTCACAGTGGCGGTTTACAGCACTGGATCTAATCAAATCCAATCATGACGGCTTGTTTTGTGGTCTTTGTGTCTGTGTGACACACAAGGCAGCAATCCGTAAACACTTAAACGCATCTGGGGGCTTGACAAGGCTGCATTTAATTAGTGTTTAAATGTGTCTTTACAGCACTATATGGTCATTTAATGGTTACACAGTAAAGGTTTGTAGAAAATAATGGAGCCACGCAACTTGTTACTACGGCAACATGCCTGATTTAGCTTTACTGCTGACCCCTAAACCTTTGCATTACTTCACCATGAACTGTGTGCTTTAATGTTTGTGTATATCTCTCATAGTGAAGACTCTGTAGCTGCTTTAGGGAACTGAGCAATGAAATGAAAGACAGACAGCATCTGCTCTCACTAGTCACTGTCCGACCTGACACTGGCTCACACTCTTGACAACCCCTCGCCGCCAATGTTTGAAAAATTAAGTGGCTGCCCTTTTAAACCAAAGTGTCGCCCCACCCTAAGCCCTGGCCCATCTAAACTGTCAGTCAGAGTTAGGCAGTGTGCCCAAGGTTTTTGAAGACACTTTTATCACGGCTGTCCCAGTCCCAGTGCAGCATTCATACTTTCATCTTATCCAATCCGCTAACACTTTTTAACACACAGGACCACTCATGAACACATATCAACTGTCCTATGACAGGGCCTGAAAAACTATTAATTTCATGCAGAAGATTAATTGTGATGATGTTGGTAACCCTCTGGTCTTCTCCTTTGGTGTCACAAAGAGGCTAAAATGTCCAATAGTACACCCTAAAGTAAATACTGGGATACAGGAATGGATTATTTTACTTAAAAAAAAAATATATAATGTTCACTCAAGGCAAACTGCCCTGTCATTTTGACATAATATTTCACATAGTAATCAAACGATGACCAACAAATGTGTAGAGTAAATGTATGCTCCACACAATGTTGTATGATTCAAAGCATCAGTCAAGAAAAACGTCAAACTTTGTCTTGTAAGCTGTATGATATTTAGCTGCATCCTGGATTTTGCACAATGCTTGGTAATAATTATTGAACTTTTACCAGGACATAAATATGTACCAGACGGCAATTTGACTGGGCTGCAGCCATGAAAAATAAAATGTCAAAAACTGAATTAGAAAACAAATTGTGATTTGAAAGCACAGTACCCCATTGACCAATTTTCTCAGTAACCTTTAGATGAACTACTTAATTTTCCAACAAGTGACCTTTGCACTGACACTTCAATTCAACAACTTGTATTTCATGCTATTATTTGAGAATTACATCTTGCAGCGCTGCTAGTCTAACATTTTGCAGTGTAGCGTTTTGGCCCTACTGTTTAATATTATATAATAATGACATAATATGAACATTTTGGCCATGTGTAAATTCACAACATTAAGGACCACCCGGGATGTAGCCACACACTTAACATACACGCCACCTCGCTCACACACACTGTGTTGCTGCACTTAAATGGGCTTTAATAAGGTGTATAATTGCCAGAACCAATTCTCCTGCTGCTCTTTGATGCGGCCTGCACATTACAGACACAGTTGCTCTTTACCCCTTAAGCATATAGTGGATTTTCAGCTTAGCCTTGATACATTGAAAAGTGGTGTATAGTTAATCACCTGTGAATGTATGTGGATGGGTGGTTGGCGAGAGCTCTTCAGAAATCCGTGTTCTTCTTCTTCTTCTCCTCCTCCTCCTCCTCCTCCTCCTCCCCTCCCCTCCCCTTTTTCCTTTGCTACACAGTGTTGCCCCCTGTAAAAGAGGAGGTCAGGGAGCAGGTGCAGGCTGGGAAAGTGGAGTATTTATGGGGACACCACCAAAGGCTCATGAAGGGAAATATTCCCATATGGTGGCAACCCCGACTGTTAAAGTGTCTCCAGCTTAAGAAAGGCTGGTAATTACCCAGCATGTGCCTCACACAACAACTTTGTTTCCATCCTGCCCCATCCATGACCTCCTACTGGCTTTCTCCCCCACTGACTATGCCTGAGTGTTGACGAAGATGCAACACACCTTACTTTTTCATTAAATGTAATTATAACAGGGGGCCTCATGATCTTTCCTTCTTTTTTTCCAATTTTTTCCATTTTCCTAAATGCAGTCTCCGGACAGATTTTGTCTACTTGTTGGAAGGATTTGCCGAGAAGGAGGGCCTCCCCCGGCAGCATCTGAATCCAGCAAACATATGTTCTTAATTTGAATGCAGTGCTCCACCATTTCTACAACATATCCTCAGTTGTGTTTAGTTAAGTGCAAGTGCAGAGTGAAATAAACATTAGTTGTAAGAATACACTTCAGAGTGCTTTAGACCAGGAGTTTCCAACCCCCGAAATAGCTGTGAGTTTATCGTAATATTTGCAGAATTATAAATATATAAAAATACTTTATCATAATGTTTTTTTAAATGTACCGCACCCTATACCAGTCATATTATTTCATCCAGTAGCCTAGTTAAACTTTCAAGAAAATGAAAAAAAAATGGCTTTTATGATGTTCCGAGGGATTCAGCGGCTCAGCCTAAGGTCTTAGCCTCTCATGCGCACGAGAAAGTTAGCGGTGCGCCAAGTAGGAAGAGGAGCACACAGGAGACAACCGTTTCATTGCAGACTGTTATGTTTATGTGGGGAAATGGCAGTGCATACATTATTTGAGATATATTTAAAACTCGGACTTCATTTTTAGGACATGTCGGGCTTGGTGTAGAGCTAATTGTTTAAGCACCGGATTAGCAAAACAGCAGAGTCTGTAAACCAGTCCTCCTTGATCTATGAATTCATGTCCGGGACTCTCACAGTATCTGCTGCCCACAGATGTTTAATAGAAGGAAAACCTCCTTCACTTCATGAAATGGCTGCAACATCAGGAGGCAGCGGGACGTATAACTCCGCCTCTGAGAAGTGCAGCACCAGCGCGCAGAGAGCTGTGCCTTTTTACGCACCGCCTTCACTGTGTTTACACACACACGCACGCACGCACGCACGTACACACACGTACACACACGTACACACACGTACACACACACACACACACACCCTGGCGACCGGACATCTCCTTCATAATGCACCTTCTCCTCGTTTTCCCAGCATTCACTGGATTATCTGTAAATCATTCAACCAAAACGATGATTTAACTGTTTTCCCGTTTTGGTTTAAAAACTGAATAACGTTGTTTTTTTTGGTTTTCCGTTTTTCTGAAAAACACCGGTTCATTTTGTTAATATGTTTTGGATGCATATTGTTCTAGTATTTGTTCGGGCTGTTACATACAATTGGTCTCTGTTGCTGCCTGCTGGTGAGTAAATATTAAAATCAGTTAAAATTGACAACCGGTCCGCGATTTTTGTATCTGCCGGTCCTTGGCACAATAAAGGTTGGGAACCCCTACTTTAGACAACACACACTTACTCAACACACTGAGTCTCAGTGGAATGTGTTACCACAGTTCTGAAAGCACTTTAATCTTAAATGGCCAACACCAGAAGTGATTAAAGCCGACAGAGGCTTTAAAAAATGGTATCATCCTACTTGGAACATATCCAGATATTACTATTGGAATTTTAATGAGGAGTTTTGGGGCACGATACAGTATAAAGCAAACATAAAAGCAACTTAGTGAGCTATAACTTTTCCTTCCTCTTGCGCAGCCTTTTCAAAATACAGTCTACTTTACAGTTTTACTTGGCTGAATGTAGCTTGTGTATGACTATACAGTTATAAAACTATGGCTTATATACTTTTTTTATAATATAAAAGATTATATCTCTTTATTGTATGCTAAGCTCCCTAAATCTTCATGTGCATTAGTTGAATTTAATATGGATAACCCCACTCCCTTTAAAAAAGGACATGTGTCATTTTGGTGATTATGTGCATAGATTGATTTGGAAATTAGACTTGGAGTTATGGCCTGGGATAACGTTTTGAAAAACCTTCTTGTGGGAAATAGGCAAGGTGAGGAAAAGCTGTTCAGCTTACGTGTACAGTATCATTAATATCCCTGCTGTGTCACTGTTGGAGATTTGGAGGATGTTTAAAACCAACCTCGTCTCCGCGTGTCGTTTGGTAAGCTGGGTAAATTCGTAAAAAGGAAGGGATTAAGAGCGCTGTAGTCTGCCACAAAAGCAGAATTAGCCCTTGCAAAAACAGGGCTAGNTCTAAACACAAAGACTTCACCTCAATATATTGGGGAGGGAAAATATACTTTGTCCCTTCAAATTTAACACACATGAATATATATAAGGTGACATTAAAATGAATATACCAGATTTAACTTTCCTGCCATAACCCGTTACTTTAATAATTCAAATAATCCTTCAGTCACTTAAAAACAAACATGAACCCTACTGTAAATTGTCTTGTGTAACATTAACTTACAGAATGGCCTTATGGGCACCAGAGAAGGCACACATGTCAGTCAAAAATAATGTTTTCTGTTTTCTATGTGTCCATTTAATGATCAGATGAGGCTTTATTTAGTGCTAACAATGTTCTTTAATCTCCACATTGATTTAATGATTGCTTTTAATACATTTATAACAATGATCAGCAGCGTTATTTGTCTAAACCTTTTCTGAAATTAGTGATCGTTTATTTTCCAGTAGAGTAGTTTTACTCCATCCTCCCGCTGCTCTATAAATTGGCACTGAAGTAACACAGTTTTGTCCATTTTCCTTTCTTTTTTCCAACCATAACCACTTAAATGCATGACAAGTCCTATTTAAGACTCCCACACTTGGAAGTAGGAGCTGATGATGAGTACTTGAAGTCAGCATGAGTAGTCCTTCATCATGCTGAGAATGAGAGCCAGGCTTAATGGCTGCAGGGGAGGAAGCTCATATTTACATGTGTTGAGTCATTGCTGAAAAGTTCTTATCTCCTTTCATCGGATCCACATTCCCCGACACGGGTAAAAAGGAAATCCATTTCCCTCCATTCCCTTCCACCTAATTTCCCTGCTTTTGATAACAGAGTAGACCATATCCTCTTAGTAATTTGTCCTATAGGAGTTTCATTATTCCCAGTGAATTGTCTCTGATTTTGGATAACTCTCAGTCCACTGGTGATGTAACTCAACTTAGCTGCATGAAATTGAGTGTAATAATGGAGGATACTGTTAGCAGGATCTCTGACATGCTGCTTCTGATAAGGGCACTCTCATGCCATTGTATAATTACTGCATGCCATCTCCCGGCTAATTGTCTATAATGTCATGCTTAGTTACCCTATCATCTGAAAACAGGTCACCAATTCAAAACCAGATGGAGATAATGTGCCTAACTACATGCTGGTAGACTACAATCATATGTCTACAGTATGTTTAATAAGTGAAAGGGTTTATCATGTTCACTGTTACATAAACTGAACATCTGCTGAGCCTCGACTGCTTTGATGTAGGTACAAATATGTATCTATTCATATTTATGTCTAAATCAGGATGGTATCCTTTCAGTCAGGATGTTGATACATTTCAGGTTCAGGTTTCTGTTCGGTCACAGCCTAAGTAGAGTTAACTCTCTCAGACACACATCCGTTGACACACATTTTTTATAAATGGATAAATAGAGGTGCAGAGAAAGCAAACATCTTCTGAAGAGAGCTGCCTGGTTCACTCATTCCACTTTACTGCTTCTACTTTAAATTGAGTTATCAACTCTGGAGCAGTAGCTGGGAGTAGCAAACACGGAGGGGGTGTGTTTACATAAAGTGTGCATGGGAAAACAGAGGGCTGTGCTGGGATGCATCTTGCATACAGAGATGGTATTGGTCTAATAGCAGGCAAAACACTATATTTACAGTCTAACTGCTGACGATCTGTTGACAATAAACCATCAAATAAATAAACCGTTAGCCAATCTCTGTGTGACCTTATGTGAAGAGAGTAGTAACAATTTCCTGGATAACAAGTAAAGTAACACATTTTTACAGCCCAGTATCACCAACCAGTCTCAGGGGACTTTACCACTTGTATACCATGCAACATCCTTGCCTCAGATAACTCCTCAAACAAAGACCTTTAAAAGGTAAACTAATGGAAGCAACCTCAGGAGGAGTAATCAAGGTGGGATCTATATCCCAGGACGGACCATTGAATGGTTGTTTTTAGATGGATAAAACAAAGCCTTGAAGTGTTTACACCCCCGGTAGCATATCCATCATGCAAATACACACTTAAATGAAAAGTATCTGCATCTCAAGCCTTTCTCCACTCTGCCCCACTGCCCTCTTATCTCTGTAATGGAAGTTTGACATCTGTTCCACCAGAATGTTGAATTTATGTTAATCGGTGACATTGCAGTGGTGACATTCACAGGTGACAAACTGCAAAACTGAGGGAAATAGTGAATTAAACGGTAAATGATGATGGTGTTTTATGCATCATTGACAGATATTAGCCTAAATGGACAATTATTTTAAAGGGAAAGGAATTGTATTGACAAGATGAATACATATTTGCTATTGAGATATCTTTTTAGGTACTTTTGATTTTAAGATAACTTGTTTAGGACAAACATATCTTTAGTCTCTTCAAGGCTACACTCACAAGTCAATCTCTGAACGTTACTCTCCTTTAGAGACTGAAGACAAATCTCGCTGGTTGCATTTCTAAAACTTTAACCAATTATAGAGTTAAAAACAAACGTTCATCCTGCCAGTAATCATCTCCGCAATGTGACTGACGCTTGCAGGTTTTAAATCCTGCAGAATCTTTGTCTCCCTCCCGGCTTTTAGCTTTTTGATTAAGAAAAACTCCCAGACTTCGATAGGCGTATATCTATAATTGGACTATTTATAATGTAGGACTTTGATGAAAGGAGTCTGAGTATATTGTAAACTCAAAAGATCACTCTATCGGACATCCGGTGACGTCATGAAAGAAGCAGCAGCTTAGAAGTGGAGCTCCGCCAGACTATACACAAAAATAGAGCCATTAGAAATATAAGACGTTTTAAAAAGTAAGAAAGAGCACTCCTACATGATGAGCTCGTCAACCAGAAACAAAGCCCCCTACAAACAAGATATCTCAAAGGAAAAAAACTATAAGCAACGGAAACCGGCCAGCCCAGCTAGCGCTAGCTTGAACATAGATAGCAACATGTGCGAGTCGGACCATGAAGTTACGTTGCTGGATGAGCTGGGGAAAATCCGCAAGGAAAATCAAGAGGGGCATTAATCAAAACCAAAATGTCTCTGGATCGACTGGAACAGACGGTGCTAGATATAAAAGTTAAAATGGGCGAACATGAAGGGAGGATTGGAAAGTTGGAGGACAGAGTCGGCATGGCCGACGACGTAGCGGTGCGGCATCACAGGGCGCTCCGATACCTGCTCCACCGTGATATTGCCCTCTCAGCTTCCTGCGACGACTTACAGAATAGACTGAGAAGAAATAATGTGAGAATCTTTCAGGTACCAGAGGGGAGTGAGGGAGGAAACATGGCAGAATGTATTAAAGAACTGTTACACAAGGTGCTTAAAATACCATCACTAACGGATATTAAGATAGAGAGAGCACACCGCTCACCCCCGTATACGCCACATAGAGACCCGACAGCCCCTCCAAGACACATCATGGTGAGATTTTTGTACGCAGCGGTTAAAGATCTGGTGATACGACAGGCATGGGGTGCGTCTCACTTTGGTTCTTTTTCATTTCCTCGCTCCTCGGGCTCGGTATCACCGGAAGTTAATTTGTCTGCGCCATCTGGAGTAGCGTCCCATGGCTCTTATTTCTGCCGGAGGACCGAGGATCGAGGAGCGAGGAGCGAGGAGCGATAATGGAGGAGCGATAATCGAGGAACCACCAGACCACCCTCCGGTGAAATCCTCAGACACTCGCCTCGCCCCCTTACTATGTATCGCTCACTGATTGGACGATGCAGCACATGCACTGATCTGGCTGCTGTCAGACGATCAGCTGTGCGGCGTCATCACAATCGGACGTCGCTTCACGTGACACTCCGGAGGAAACTATGTCCCATTGCTCTTAAAACTAATTTCCCTGCTTCTCGTGGTTTCCTTGCGTCTCTCCATGCTTCCCTGGTGGGAGGGACTAGTCGCAGGGAAACAACTCAAGTGAGGGACGCAAGGAATCCATTTAACCGAAGTGAGATACACCTATAGAGTCAGGGACAGGTCTCCTTCCAAGATAAAAGGATATCTTTTGATCAGGATTACTCTCCCGAGTTACACAAGAAGCAGGCAAAGGTGCACAAAGTCATCAAGCAGCTAAAAAAGAAGGACATACAGACGAGGTGTGTATATCCAGCGCAGTTAAAACTCAAGCTGGGCACGGGGGAGAAGACCTACACCACACTGTCCAGCGCTGCAGAGGTGCCGAAAGACCTGGGAGTCGAAGTTCGCTGCGGAGAAAGAGAATGCACGGAGGATGAGTTAAAGGACGGATGGAGGAGCAGTGGGAAGAAAAAAAGAGACACGGTACTGTCAGCATCGGATCTCAGGACATTCCTGCAAGAAGCTTAAATAGTCTCCCGATGCCGTTTAAAAACCCAAAGTGACTTTAACAGGTTGGGAGTCGGCTCTATTCTGCACACATTGACAGTGGCAAAATGTTATATAAAGTGGTTGTTACTTGTGCAAATACTACAAATTNNNGAGTTGACAAAAGTCAATGAACCAAAATTTACATAGCCCTCTGATAAGTTCTGCATACAGTAACAGTAACACATTGACAGTGGAAATACGTTATACAAAGTGGTTGTTACTTATGCAAATACTACAAAATTAGTTGTTCTCATAAGTTATTCTAACATTTTATTTACCATTTCTAGGCAATGGCAGAGCCCGTTTTCTTAGTTCGGAATGAGTGAATTACACTCACTTAGACCTTTTTTACATTTTAGTGTATTCTTGGTCAGGTTAGCACTCTATGTGCTTTTTCCCACAGAGAGGGCTGGTCACACCTCTCTGCCGCAGCGCCAGTGGGGATCCGACACAGCTATAGTTCGTTTGCTGTGGCTGATTGAGGTGGAAGTTCAGTTATTTTTTAAGTGTTTTTTGTATGTTTCTCCTGACATATGTTGCGCTACAGTTTGTTTTTGTTACAGTTTGTTTTTGTTTATGCGATTTAGGCAAAGTTTTTCATGTACAGACGTCTTCAAGCAGGCAGGGCTATTTACTCTAATGCTAAACAGAGATTATAGCTTACTTAAATATTGTTAGCTATAATGTAAGGGAGACAACCCGATTAAAAGGAAAAATATTCCGGGACGATTAAAGAAACTGGAATGCTCTGTAGCTCTTACTCAAGAAATTCACTTATCTGAAATAGAACATTTAAAATGAAAGAGAGAGTGGGTGGAGCAAGTCTATAGTGCATCATTTGGGAAGAGTAAAAAACGAGGAGTAGCTATTTTAATGAACAAATCAGTATACTATAACAATGAGAAAGTCTTCCAGGATATTGAGGGTCGTTATGGTAATTGGAACAATAGCTGGCCTAAAAATAACTATCTTAAATGTGTATGCACCAAATGAAGACGGCAATATATATTTTTAAAAGATTGCAGCCCTAGTGGCAGATAATGGAGAGGGAATAATAATCATAGGGGGGGACTTCAATTGCATACTGAACAACAAAATGGATAGATTACCCGTAACAATAAGACCCCTTCAATACAATTAAGATTGAGAACGAATGGATAAAGCATACCCTAAAGTTGTGGACGGCAGTTAAAAAAAATGTCATGAGCCCCGAATCAATATCAAGAGCCATGCCAATTTTAGGCAATATAGTGTTTCCTCCATCTGTAAGGGATGGAGGATTTTAAAAGATGGGCTGATAAAGATCTTATCACAATTAACCAAATGTTTGATGGAACAGATGTCAAATCCTTCTCCCAACTTCAAGAACAATATGGGCTCCCGTCAAATGATTTGTGTACTTCCAGATAAGACACTATATTACAAGCCACTAGGACTCTCACTTATACAGTATAAGAGGCTTATGGCAGACGACTCCCAAAATACCTGGAATGTTGGAGATAAATGGGAATTGGAACTAAACATTATAATCGAAGATGGAGTCTGGGAAAGCTTATGTGTGGGCAGCCATAAAGGAATTAATAGTCAGTTA
>NW_011337492.1:117447-118903 GCF_000735185.1 Notothenia coriiceps
AAGCGAAAAATCTAATTTTTTTAACACATCCTTGTTTTAATTTCTAAATATGTACCAAGGACCATCGGTCCGCGTTATGTTGGAGGACAAATGCGGAAAAATAGGGATCATACACACATCTTTTGGGATTGCCAGTAATTGAAGAATTTGGGAAAATCTGTTGGAAAGAGGAAGATTAAAAACATCTTGAAATGACTGTTCCTGCTGGCAGCCTAAAGTGGTTCGTTGTGCTCGACTATACCTAAGCAGACACTTATATTCAGCAGAGTACATGATCACGATTACTGATTAATGCCAAGACAGCAGACGTGAAAACGCAAAACCCGGACAATCATCAGTAGCCACAATAAACAGTCACCGTGAATATGTAGCCATTAAAATTCATCATTTAAAATAATATTTTGTGCCGCCTCGAATGTTCTTCCCCGACAATTCTACGCTGAATAATACATACATCTTATCCGCACGGAACCCACAAACCGTGTGTGTTGAGAGATCGTGGAGAGAGAAGACGAGAGAGAGAGAGAGAAGAAGAGAGAGAGAAGGAGAGAGAGAGAGAAGGGACCAGCGGCACGGTGGTTTTTTGTTAGCATCTTGGTTTACGCTTAAGCTGCAAACGGAAAAACATGCGGGAGGGCTGTTTTGTTTTGTCATTTTTTCACAACAAGGCCTTGGGAGGAAGGACCTTTCCTTCTCTTCCCGCACCTCCCGAAAGAAGGCTAGGGGAGCTTAAAGGACTCTGAAAAGTTGGTTTTAACGATAGGGTTTTTTAAACCTTTAAAGTCCTTAGTTATCTCAAGTGGGTTCCCCCTCCTTCCAAAACCGGTTTTTGGGTACCACAAATTCTTTCTATCCTTAAGATTTATTTTTTCCCGCGGCCCCCCACCCCCTTCAAATAATGAGAATCCATTTCTGTTTTTATAAAGTAATGAGGGGGGAAATTCACAAGGAAAAACCCTTTTTAAAATGAATTTTACTATAATGGGGCAGTAAAACAGACATACATTTAAAAGGGGGAAAGGGTCCGGAATTTGGTAAAATATCCCCAATAAAAAGAAAAGAAACGTGTCCTTGCTTACATCTGTTTTTTCATCTGGGTGTTTTTTCTTTTTTTGAGAGAAAATGTCATCCCAATACGATTTTCCCCCCCTTAATGGTTGCTGCCCCCTCAAAGTTGGGCACAGGGTGGAAAATGCTTTTTTTAACTTTCAAATAATTTTTTCTTAAAAAAAAAAAATCCTTATCTTCCGGGGAAGCCAATCCCCCCGGAACACCCCCCTTACGGAAGGGTGGAGGGGTTCCGCCTTCCCACTCCTAAAAAAAAATAGTAACCTTTAAAACCCCTCGGCCTTAAGAACCGCAGGGTTTGAAAAAAACCGGCGATTTCCCCCGTAAAAACCCCGGAAAGTAAGTTTTAGCAATCTTTTTTGGGGGCCCTTCCCGGGTTCCCTTTCGC
>NW_011337492.1:118948-121629 GCF_000735185.1 Notothenia coriiceps
GTGTGTAGTCACCCTTCGGCAACGAACTATTCCGAACGGAAGACTCCCAATCGGGTCCTATACTCTCAACCATATGTTGCTTTTGGGAAAACTGAGGGGAATAACAGGTATATTCACCGCATTTCGTGCTTGACCGTGTCGACAGAAGGGCCTCCTTATGGTCGCCCGCCTCCCCTTACGGAGTTACATGTTAACCCCATGTACTTGGGGTTGTGGAATCATGATTTCCGTCCTCAACCCGAATCGTTGTGAGAGCAAACGGGACCCGTTGACTCACGTGCTTCCTACATAGTCTCTCGCGTATTTTATAGTGACTGAGCGAAACGGGCCTACGGCCCCGGTCATGTCGTGCACAGAAGTCACTGTCCACGAAGTACAGTCGAGGAAGTCCCCAAGTTACCCAAGCTCACTGCGTAGATTTTGGTGACAGTTCAGGTATTCACCGTGGCTCACTGGACCTTTGTCCCTCCCTGGACGCTCGAGGAAAGTATTTTCCGTCTGTTTCCTACAACCGATCGCAGAATGGGAGTTCGGGTGTACCGTACGTCGTTACGTCGGTCATGCTGAAACTAGGCACTCTTTGTCGATACAAAAAATAGTTAATCCAGGACGATCTTTACTATTTTTAGTGGGGTGGTCCTTAACTTTCTCCACACGGAAAAAACTTCCGGTTGGTAAGGAGTTTGTGGAGGTGATGCAGTATCTCTCCTGGGGAGCCACCTCCTTCGAGAACGTGAGACTTATACAAATAGTGGGAAGACGCCCTCTGGTGACATAAGTCTTTGGCCTATACGAGTCAGGGTTTGCAGGCACCTACGGGTCTGCATGCTCATTCGACTCGTGGTCTGGCTACATCCTGGGCTTTGTTCAAGGGTGTTTCCATCCAGGACATTTGTGCAGCAGCGAGCTGGTCCTCGACGCTCACTTTTGTCCGCTTTTACAGGCTAGACGTCTCTGCTCCTAGTGTGGCCCGAGCAGTGCTGGGCCCCGTGTTGAGTCAGAGCTCTACCTGTTAAGTTCTGGTTGGTTTGGTGATTTTCGAGATAAGCTTGTCTGTCAATACGGGAGCTTCAATATCCCATAGTGAGACATCGAACGGAGTGTTATGAATGAGAACTATAGGTTACTTACGTAACCCCAGTTCCCAGAGTAACATGTAGTGAGATGTCTCACCAGACGGCCCTCCTTGCTAAGGTGAAGCGAGAAGAGGTGCTTATTTTGAATGACGCTGCGACGTGGCGCAAGCTACTTATAGGGTGTTTGGATTCCCTGACGCTGCCGTCAAGATCACCAGCCAATCAGGATTGGCGTAATGAGATTGATTCTTCTGTTTGCTCCGCGATGAGGCGCATCCCATAGTGAGACATCTCACTACATGTTACTCTGAGAACTGGGGTTACGTAAGTTACCTATAGTTCTGCCTTTTATTGATATCAAATCTGTCAAGAAAGTTAAGATTGAGAACAAATGGATAAAGCATACCCTGAAGTTGTGGACGGCAGAAAAAAATGTTCAGGAGCCCAGAATCAATATCTTATAAAGGTCTTATCACAATTAACCAAATGTTTGATGGAAGAGATGTCAAATCCTTCTCCCAACTTCAAGAACAATATGGGCTCCCGTCAAATGATTTGTATAGGTACTTCCAGATAAGACACTATATTACAAGCCACAAGGAAAGAGAAGCAATCCAAAAAAATCCAAACATTATAGAAGAATATTTGATTAGTATTGCAGAAAAATGCTTCCCAAATAAGAAACATGTCTCTCACTTATATAAGAGGCTTATGGCAGACGACTCCCAAAATACCTGGAATGTTAAAGATAAATGGGAATTGGAACTAAACATTATAATCGAAGATTCAGTCTGGGAAAGCTTATGTGTGGGCAGTCATAAAGGAATTAATAGTCAGTTATGGAAAGAGTTTGATTGGAAGCTGAAAATCTGATTTTTTAACATTCCTTTTTTAATTTTTTCTAAATATGCGACCATCGGTCGCATTATGTTGGAGGAAATGCGGAAAAATAAGGGATCATACAAACATCTTTTGGGATTGCCCAGTAATTGAAGGATTTTGGAAATCTATTAAAGAGGAGATTAAGAACATCCTGGAAATGACTGTTCCTCTGGAGCCTATGTTGTTCTTGCTCGGAGCTATACCTACAGACACTTACGATTCAGACCAGAGGTACATATTACGGATACTGTTATTAATTGCCAAAAAGATTATAACTGTGAACTGGAAAAATGCAAAACCTCTGACAATCATTCAGTGGATGCACAGACTTAAACAAGTCTACACGATGGAAAAATGCTGGCGAGCCTGCAGATACAAATGGACTCTTTTACCCAAAGATGGAACTGTGTTAAAAGATATCTGGTTGTATCGCTGGTTGAACAGGGTAGTTGAAACTGAACTTTAGATGAATACTATGGAAAATGTCCCCGTGTAACTGATCCTGCTGTGCCAAAGATGTCAGACCCTGTGTAAAATGCTTTCATTAGTATTTATTTGATTTTACTTTATTTATTTTTATATCCCAGTTTACATTTATTTATATTATTTACTTCATTATTTCAATTTATACTAGATTTGCTTTATTTCAATATTAACCATACTTTGCTTTGTCATGTAATCATCTGTCATTTGAATGAAAACGTCCTATGTCAGGATATGTCT
>NW_011337492.1:121667-138764 GCF_000735185.1 Notothenia coriiceps
AAAAAACTTTTCTGGTCTTACCCCATCTAGCATATATTTTTCTTATGAATAAAATATTAGGATATTAGGTCATCGTCAACAGCGACATGTTTGTCTTGTTAATTTGTTTGCTTTTTGTTTTTTTACAAAACAATCAGAAAGAATTTACTTTTACAATTACAAGAAATAACAACAAATGGGATTTTACGGGTCCTGTTCATAACCATTAATGATTTGGCTCCTAAATAATACTTTCAGTTTAGATAGACTTGTACAATATTTCAGTGCATCAGTACAGTTATTCCACAGACTAACACCTTTTGATGAGATGCAATGAAGTTTGGCATTTGTTCGTACGGGTGGTTTTTTGAAAATGCAGTTTCCTCTCAACATGTGCATGCTTTCTCTCCGTGTGAAAAGTCCCTGGATATTATGAGGTAATTGTTGATTTGCGGCTTTGAACATAATTTGAATAGTTTTATAGTCAACCAGGTCTTGTAGTTTTAGTGTTTTTAGTTTGATGAACAATTTATTTGTTGGTTCTCTGTACGTAGTTTTATTATGAATAACTCGTATTGCTCTTTTTTGCAGGATGAAGATAGGATGTGTATTTGTTTTATATGTGTTCCCCCAAACTTCCACACAATACATCATGTATTAAAAGATATCTGGATAAAAGATATCTGGATGTATCGCTGGTTGAAGAGGGTTTTTGAAACTGAACTGAACTTTAGATGAATACTATGGAAAATGTCCCTGTGTAACTGATCCTGCTGTGCCAAAGATGTCAGACCCTGTGTAAAATGCTTTCATTAGTATTTATTTGATTTTACCTTATTTATTTATTTTTATTTCCCAGTTTGTATTTATTTATGTTATTTACTTAATTATTCCAATTTGAACTGGATTTGCTTTATTTAATTCCTTACTATACTTTATCATGTAAACATCTGTCATTTGAATGAAAACGACCTATGTCAGGATATGTCTCTATCATGTAAACATAGATTTGTTTCACACAGTATGGTTGGAACAAAATATTTATTCTTCTAAAGTAAATTGATAAATCGATTTCTACAAAATGTGCTTCATCTGAAAATGTCAAGAAGATTGCTTTTGTGTAAAATGCCACGTTTTGTTAATTGAATATCTTTACCTTTATATCTTTACATCAATAGTGCATTAACATAAACACAAGTTTGAGGATTGACGTGATCTAAAAAGAAATGTAGTCTAATCTTGACGTTGACACATTGCCCTGTACCATGGCAACAGCAGCATAGTAAAGAAAAGATGGACATAAAGAACAGAGCCTGTTGTTTTCTGTGTCTACTGACTGTTTCCTGACAGTTTCATGGTCAGCACAAGCTGTTTGGATGCAGAGACTTAAATCAGAGATACGAGCCTAACATCTGTTAGATAACATCAGGACACATTCTTTCCATTTCATTACATTACATGCACTCAAAATGCAAACACCCTGCAGCACGTCCCGATTATTCAATGTGGTATAGCTCATCACACGTTCTTGATGTCTCAGTGAACTCTCTGTTGCACTTCCACTTTAATCCAGACAGATCTCAAGTGGCACGGGGATAACACTTACTGTCCCCTGACCTTGAGCTCAGCTGCTGCCGCCGGTGCTGCTCTTTCATCAGATCAGTTGAAAACTCTCTCTCTTAACCTGCACACGGACAGGGATTTAAGGTTAAAAAGAGGTATTGATCCTGTAACCTTACAGACCATTGGGTAGGGAGGAGGAGAGAAACGGATAAAAGTGATAATGTACTGTCAAGAAAAAAAACCTTGATGTGCTTCAGAAAAGGAAATAAAACACACTCTCACTGCCAAACACAATACTGTACATACTTATACTTATGTTTACTGAAGGAGAGAACAAGTCAGTGGTGAAGTGTTCTTTACTGGCTGTTTCCCCGGTTCATACTCACATTCACACACAGTAGTAGAGTGTCAAAGGAAACACCTAGACTGGTCACTGTCAGATTTTGCCCAGATTAGCAGATGGAGAGGGTTTCTCTGAGGAGCCTGCAGGGGAGGCAAGACTCCACCCCCCCCCCCCCCCTCCCTCCCCTCCCCGTCCTCTTGACAGTGCCAGCTCTTTGCCACTGCGGGCTGAGGAGGTGGCAGTCTCAGCCTGATTTTCCAGTCCCCTCGGGGCAAGGATAGAGAAATAGCCATCTGTGATTTAGCAAGACTCTAGGCCTCGCCTGCCAGGGGCAAGAAGGATATTTGTTTATTCTTCCTGAAAACACGTATACATCTACAGTAAAAGCGTTCCAAATCTCTGCTAGACAATACCCTGATAAAGGCATCTATTTACATCTGCGATATTATCTTCTGAAATGCACAGCGTAATACTCCTGCAAAAAAATGTGATTTACTGACTTATTTTAACTTTCTTTTCATGTTAAAGCCACCTTATTTACAGTTTCAGCTGACATAGAATGCTTCGTCAGTGATCTAAAGCGTATAATATGAACTCACCATGTGAAACACCATGATATGATTTCTCAGAACAAACACATCATGTCTAGACCACGTCCCCTCCAAGGTGTAGCGCTATCCTGGCTGCCAGTATACATGGGAAATTGAAACGTGAGCAGAAAAGAAAAATCACACCAATAGGTCTAGCCTCTGTCTCGCTCTCTCTCTCTCTCTCTCTCTCTCTCTCTCTCGCGCTCTCTCACTCTCTCGCTCTGTCTTTGTCTGGTATTTTTATTTGAGTAAACTGGACCGAAGTTGTGTTGCATGCTGGGTTGCTTTTGTGGTGTGCTGGCACCCTCTGCTGCTAGCTTAGGAGAATGCTTTGGAACCTTTTTATGGAGGAATCTTATTTAAGATTCTGCCGACCTGGACTGTGGTATTTTTTTGTCTTGCATTGGATCCTCTCTTCCTCCCTAATTGGCTGCAGTGTACCTTGGCAGGGTTGGTTCCACAGGGCAAAGGCAAGACTACAGAAAGGGTTAAAAAGAGAACATTGACATGTACAGTAATGTTGAGAAAGGTACCAATATTACCCACAAAAGGTGAATGTTTAAAGGCCATGCCTAGAACAAAGTAGCCTTGTTTAAAGTACACACCTCTGGGTTTTAGCCCTGTGAGATTTCCGTGTGCTTCATTAAATGAAGGCACAGTGGCACACACATGCTGAAAGTCACACACAGACATATATCATATGCACACACACTCACACACATATCCTCTCTCTCTTACGCTCTTATTACTGTCTATCTCACACCCAATTTCTGTAATGTTCTGTGATGCAGGAGAGCTGGTTGGCCATAATGAAGCTAAAATAAGTAGAGCTTATTATTCAGTGGCACATTGGAACTATGCAGGGATCCCTTCATACACCCTCACACACATAACAGTCATTTCTCCAGCAAAGATATGCCACTCTGCAGGGATCAACGTGCTGGGACGCGGGCTTGTTAGTGGAGACGGCTGAAGCACCATGCGGACTGAGCGTGTGTAGCTGGGGCTCTTCTCTGTAAAGCAGATATCTCATGTGTCTGAATGTCGCACTTCAGAGCTAACTGGGTATAATGAGCAAAAACATGTTGCAGAGGAAAACTAAATTCTTTTGATTGTCGTTGGTTGCAGAAATCTTCCTGTTGACACACAGTGGTATCAGTGCGTTGGCAAAAATAAGTCATTAAAATCATTGGCAGTGTTTTTAATGTGAGGAAAAGGCTTGACTTACCTGTATTATATGCTTTAAAATGCTGTATATTACACAAGATGGTATGTAGAACACCATATCATTTCTGAATGGAAGTGCCATTTTTGTGCTTTCAGTAACTTTGTAAAACATTATCCCTGCAGAATTTACTGATATTGTATTGATTCAGCAATTTAAGCTGTGCTAGCTTGTCTGGTTAGTATATCATGTTTAGGCATACAGTTGTGGAGAGGACTTGCTGGGATATATACAAATATATTACACCTTTATGTAGTCCATCTGAGAGTTAACTAATCAACCGATCACATGAGTTGTCCATAAAGGCAACTGTTTGCAGCATTTAAACACAAAAAAAACGGACAACAACACAAACATAAGACTTCCAGTTAGAGAAAAGAATAGTACATAACTTAAAAACATTAAAACATATTCTAAAAAAGGCTCTTGTACAATATAACATTGTAAGCTATTACATATTTTGATCTTGAATGGGTATTCAAAGTCTTGATCTATTAGTTTTTTAAATTATATTATAAAAGAACAATCATTGTTTCGGCAATGATTATATTTATGACTTCCACCTAAAGTCAAATGTAAAATAGGAATTTTATATATATTTATTTTGAAAATCAAACAATCTAACAAATCTAAAAAGAAAATGTAGCTGCACAAACACTTATGAACAATGTCTGTTTTGTATAAGATAATTTGACTTTACAAATGTACAGTTTTCATCTTGATGTGTTTCATTGTTGTACATTTACTTTACCAAGAATCTTCCATGGAAATTCTTCTTCCTACTCGTGGTACGTTTCACTCGGAGGCATTTACCGGTACACTGTGGTGTTAAGACCATGATACATAATGTCATGCAATATATAACATGCCGAATTCTCGCATTGCGAAGGGTTCACAGCAACCATCATTATTTTTGAATAGAGATCCACCTTGGCACAGAAGGTGGGGTTCACACGGATCAATATAGCACTTCTAATGGATCTACCTTTATTCCTATTAACTGTGCTTTGCATCGCTTTGATAGCCCCCCCTCCAAAGCAGCCGTTAACCTTGATTCAAGTGTCTTTAGCTCACTGCTATCTCTCAGAGTTGACCCCCTAAGAGATGTGGTGAAGATGGCTGCTTTGATGCCTTTTTTGCTGCATCTGCTGCTTCTCCGACTCGCCTCCAGCTATACTACATACTCGCTCACAAGACTGTCAGAAGAAATGGTGGAGAGAAACAAGACGAGCAGCGGGGAGGGTGTGATGTTTGCCAGGGAGCATGTATAGCACACACGTATGCATTTGTGTGTGTGTGTGTGTTGTGATGTTTTGTTGTTTTCTGGAAGAGAGTAGTAAGTAAGAGTCGGATGTGAGTCAGAGTCCACATCCCTGTGCACCCCCACCCCCACCCCCCTGCCCTGATGCATTTCCCCTGTCAATGCTACACATGTAGTTCACAGGTTGCGATCAATAATTTGTACTCTCCACCCCTCTCAAAGAGATGTGGCCCAACCTCCACACATCCACAGTAATGGATTTAGCTAAGGAGCATGGCTGATAGACTGCAGTCTATTTTTCAGGCATGTTTCAACGTTTTGAATGGTGCCGCTTGGACATAAGAGCCCCAGTGTTGATTGTGGTAATAGGCCTCCTCTCCATACTCTGACATTATGAGTGTTTTAGCTCGGAGGTCATTATCCTCTGCTCCCGTACTGACTTATCCTCTGACATGGAAAATTAAGACAGAGAGTTCGCAATGGGTTGTGTTGCCAGGACGTACAAAGTAAATAATCCAAAACTGGATTTTATTTTTTAAATAACTCTTCAAGCTTTGTTCTAAATTAGTTCCAGCCAGTCCAGCATCACCTGCACTTTGTGTTTAGAGCCAATAGGATAATTGTGGCATACAAACTCTCCAAAATAAGTCGATGAACATAAAACACAGTATTCCTGCAAGTCATTAGCATGTTAGCATTTTCATAGTGAGCATGACAGATGTTAGGCTCTTATCTCAAAGTAATATACAGTTAAGCAAAGCCGCTTCTATGGTTGTTGTTGTTGTTTATGATCAGTTTTTCATTCTTTGCCTGTGCAAATGTATTGTGCAGCTCCAAGAAACGTGTGTGTATTACTGTAAATAAATCCAATATACTTCCTGCATAAAGCAAATGCAGTGTTTGTAGGATTGAATGATATATAGTGTGAAGCTGCCACATGACATAACTGTTTGATAGTTATTACAATACATTCTGATATATAAATGTTTCTTTTGAAAATAAGAAGGTCTGACTATTGAGAGCTGGTATGTAAACAAATGTACGGTCAGTGCACTCACTGTATCATTGTCTTTATCAATTAATGGAGTAATTGCTATAGAAAAGACCCTTATGCTAGATAATTGTTCACCCACGATAGATTCCAAGGCCCAGTTGGCGTTACCAGTGCAGAAGGTCACACTGAGTACAAAGAAATTTCTCTCTGGTATTGTTTGCTTGTTCATTACTTATCCCACTCACTCAAGCTTTTAATTATGATATTGCATTTTTATTTTCTGTTCCTTGCTCCAGTAGATTTGTTCAACAGCTTGTGTTTAATCCCCTCGATATTTCTGTCTAGCTTCTAAAGACACATTTTCACACAAATCATCTCTTACAAACACACACAGAGCAAGATGCACAGCAATCAGGTGGGGATTTACTGAGGTGGCTCATTATCCAAAGAGTATTATGTCATATTGTAGTTTTTGGAGGTCAGCGTGATATTGTATTAATATGGTAGATTCAACTCTAGAGATACTTTTTTTTAATAACATCCACTTGTTTTAGTTTCAAATATTTTTTTCTGGCATTTCCAGAAACTAACTAATTTAGTTTTGCTATTTGAAAATAAGACATTAGATTTTCACCCACCGTCATGTAAAAGAGTATAACATGAGGGCATTTTAATGGTGGATCTGTAGCAGTTCACAAGTCCTCTCTTTCCATGGCCTTTCTCCGCTCAGCTTGTCTGAACACTGTTAGCCTTTAAGAATTCATCTGGAAAAAGAGTCTGTCCATATGTGTATGTATCCACTCATGTCATTTCAAGTCTTGATGTTCATTTAGTAAATAATGGTCCCTTCTAGAGTATAATATATGATAAAGCAAGGCATGCTTTAGAGTGGGTCTTCTTGACAATTCCCCGTTTGCTCCATTAAGTGGTGTCCTTGTTTTTTTTATCTTAGAATGTTTCCCTTTTTTAAGTGTATTTGCAGCATTCAGTCTATGCACATAACCAACAGATGATGCCCATTTTTGTAGGAAGTGCTCAGTTGAGTTGAGATGTTGAAGAACTTTTGTCTTCTCATGATTCATGATACTTATTTAGCAGTTGAGGATTAACTATTTGATGTGCTCTTCCTCTGGCTTCAACCAGGGTTCCTGATTCTCATATCTGTTTTTACTCGCCCCTCTTTTTTCTGGTAATGATTTGAAGTGAAGTATTGTTGTCCTGGGTGCACATGTAACAGATTTTGAGGACCTGGCAAGCATCAGTCAACCCAGCAGCAGTCCAGTTATCCTGTTTTTGAACCTTTGCCTTACAACTCCCAAACCCCCCTACTTACCCTGTCCAAAGTCTCTCCTGTCTGGTAGCAATTAATCTGTGTTTATCTCTATTTCCTGCTTTCATCTGATCCATCCACCAGCCAATGCTGGGACTGTTAAGTCTGTGGGCTGCTTCCCTCGTGGAAGAGAGGGGCGGGTGGTTTCGTGCGAAGGCGTCTAGGCAGGGTGGAGGTGAACTAAAACATCATGGAGCTGGCATCAGCCCATGCATCTGAAAGTCATTGGAACATTTACGCTCCTATTTCTCTTTTGTTTTTCTCTTATGAGCCTATTTTTTATTTCGCCTCCTTAACCAAACCCCATGTCCTAATCACCTGCTGAATTGTGCTTGGAAATGAGTTCCAAATAAAGTTATGGCTTGTGACTCCATAGTCTGTGTGTGTGTCTCTGGGTCTCTGTGTGTAAATCTGTATTTGCAATGGGCTAGCATCCACCTGTCGCTTTCCCCCCTCAGTTTTATAAGGTCATGGTTACGCACCTCATGGCACTTAGCTTTTAGGTATTACGTTTATACTAAAATTAAACAAGCTCCCTGCAATGTAAACCATGCAGGTACATGCTTTACAGCATGACAGTGCACACACAGTGTCCTCATGTGACCTTGATGTTCTTTTGTTTGGCTGTAGGGAGTTTTTACTTAACACTTAAACTTCAAACAAGCATACGTAACTCTTCAATTCAGTTGTTACCTCTGTATGGCACCTCTCTATGAGGATGTCTGTGATGCCTTGTTGCAGAATAGCAGGTCGTATTAGCCATGCCATTAGCATGGCTTCATGGATGGCAACTCTGTTGGTAAAATCCCTGTTAGCAGTGAGCAGTTAAAATGTAGTTGATGTTTGCCTGTCCAACCCAATAAAGATAAAAAAAAGTTCAAGCCACACAAGATAAGAACATATACTGTACATTTCATCTTCTGCCAGTAAGCGTGCAGCCCTCCCAAAAGAGGAAATTCAGGTTATTACTGCAACTTGTGGACCTTTTAATACAAGTAGCCTTACTGCGTTACAGCAAAAGTAATTTGTGCAAAGGCAACCTGGTGCCATAATCCCCAGTATGAGGAGGAGTATGAGGAGTATGAGGAGTATGAGTATGAGGAGGAGGAGGAGGAGGAGGAGTGTGTGTCGAGCTAATGTGATTTCCTGGCTGTGGCCTATATGGGACTGGGGCCTGTATTATCTGGCAATCAGAAAGACTCAGCTTCATCTCTTTACTGTGTGTGTGGAGAGCAGGAAATGGCCTTTGTGTTGCTGGCCAATACAGCCCGCGGACAGGAAGAGAGGAAACATGCACTGTGTCATGCCGGGCCACTGCCTCTGCGTGCAACAGTATTACAGAGAGAGGAGGGAGACACAATCAGTTCTTGTATCTCCTTCCCTCCCCCACTAACCTTTCTTACTCTAGGTAAAGCTAATTGTGCTCTGACAAACCAAGAAATATTGCTCTCTTTCTATCCCCTAGCCTTTCCCTTTGTCTCTCTTCTCCCCATTTGATTTTGTAAGACGCTTGTGCTGTGTTTAACATTACAGAGCTGTGTTAGCCCCGAGAGCTTGAAGATTAAAGCAACCTCTAAGTGCATTTAAGGAGGTAGAGAGAAAGTTTTGCACAGGAGGGCTTGCTGTTTTCTCCTTCTTACTCGCTGTGTTTCTCGTGCCAGCAGGTTTAATGGAAATTTGGAGCAGCTGAGGCGTCTCAGCCCTGAGGGGGTTGAACATCTGGGCTGCTGTAGCTGGAAAGAGAGAAAGGGGAAGTTGAATCTGCTGCTTGCTAGAACCCTGACAAACAAACAAAGAAATGTACTATGTTACATGTGTCATGCACAAGGACACACTTGGATGAGCATTTACAGCCACCTATGTCAAGTTTGCAGACAAGGGCATGTCCATATACAAAACACACAGAGTTGTGTCTTACCCCCAGGAGAAGCAGTGCCTCCAGCGGGAAAGTGTCTGTGCAGGCAGGAAGCTCCAGGGCTTCTGAAGTCTTCTGAAGCTGCTGCTCTGTTGGGCCCTAAGGAAGGGAGGGATTCAACAAGGTAGAAATCAAATGAAAAGATATCATCAAACCACGCGCACCTTTGAGACATATCAGTGTATTCAATAGTTATCCAAAAACTGGAGCATGAAAACCCGTTTCTTCCTCCAGGGCCCCTCTCGTTGGCTGATGAAGCCATGCGGAAAAAATGCTCCTTAACCTCTTGTTATTCCACTCTGTTTCCCCTCAAGTTAATTGTTTTGATATGATCCCTTTGCACGCTATGGTTAATTGTTTAACTAGAGTAGAGATGCAAAAGAATCTCAAGATAGCCCTATAATCTCCAGCAAGTTTGCATTAAAGGCCTTAACGCATTAGCACCAGAGCAATGACTTCATCTTTTCATCCTCGTTCAAGCCTCTGTGTTGTCTAAATACACACCAGGCGTTGGAATGATACCCTGAGCTTCTTTTTTCAGCCCTTTGGATGCAGGCCTACAAGCCATTGCAGCTCTGTTATCCGTGCACAGCGATGGCCATGAGGGACATGGCCAAGCGTAGGCATGTGTGTGGGAAGTGAGCAGGCAGGCAGGCTGTCACTTAGCATTACAGCACAGCAGACTCCCCGTGGGTGACATAAGCAGAGTGGAAAGTGAGAAGCCGAGAGAGAGAAGGGTGAGAATGAGAAAACAGAAGCGGGGAAAACGGTGTACAACTGCCTACACACCAAAACGCACAACTCCAAGTCTAGCAAACCTGCTGTTTGTTTTTCTTTTGATGAGAACAACCTCTGATCCTCTGAAACATTTTTGATGCCCTCTGAAAAGAGAAGTCAAAGTGAAAGGATGCTAAGAGGTGAAGGGTTGATAACTCCTGGATAGAGAAGAAAATAAGAGTCAGTTCATATTGATCATCTCTTTGGCAGCTTCAGTAACTTAAGCTATAGTCTCTCAGTTTCGTCTTTATAACTGTGACTATTCTGAAAAAAGCTTTTGAATCAGTAGTTCACCCATAATCACTGCCTCCTATACCAGGTCTGTTATACATTACACGTACATTGTCAGGGCCACATGTTGGCATGTTAAGTTTTCATGGTTGTTTTTGTTCATTTTAATTTGTTGCTTGGATACAAATGATTTCAGTTTGATTTGGAAGGCTCTCCATCTACATTATTCTACTGCCAGTGTCCACTCTTTTCATCCCGTTGTTTCAAAGCTCTGCACCTTAGCCGCAGGTTGTCAATAGTGTAGACATATTATTTCTTTCTGGCAGCAGCAGCTATGTAGTGACACTCACAAAACATCAAACAAATTATCTCTGTTAGTCTCCTGAGATAACAATTTGTACACTGCTGCGTTTATTTATTTTTTCGTAGCTTACTTCTTTTTAATCATCTTCCTGTCAGAAATAGGGTAGTTTTAGTATTAGCAAGCATGTAAGGAGCCTTAAGGTAGCTTTAAGTTGACGTTAAAGTAGCTGGTTTGTTGAGGTTAACATGCTGTACATCCGCTTGCAAATAAAAAGTAGAATCTCACTCTGAAGGAAACACTGCATTAGTATGTGCAAGACAATAATACCCGTGAAACATTTATTCCTTTAAATATTTTCCAGTTAAACGGACTAATTAATTAGCTGAACATCATGACATCCTTTCAACATTGATAAACCAATTATTTACGTTTCCTGTTTCTTATGCACGGCTGCACATAATAGATGTCTTGCCACCCAAACATTTTGTCCCAGGCTTCATTTTGTACAGATAGCCCAACTTTCATGAGCGTGACTTGTGTAACAAAAGCAGCCAAACAAAAACCAAATGAGAAGTTATCCCTGTCCTAAATGATAAATGAGTCTGACTGACTTTTTTTTTTCCTGCGCTAGCACAAAGTGTAGGGTGCAAAGTTTTTGCCAAGGAGAGCTATGTTTCCATGAATGATAACACAGCTATTGGCACTACTGAGGATGATTGGTTTGTTTATAACCCACTGCTGTCCTGTGATAGAGGGGTTACCTCAGTGTAACTCGGGAGCTGCCAAATTTGGCTAAATCAAGTGGGATACAGGAGCCCGTTCTATCTGGCAGACATCTCAAGCAATAGTCAAAGGTGACATGATTATATACACAGCAGTGTTGTGTGTATGGGATGTGGGCCCTGTGCGCAGAGGGGAGTGGCAACCTGTAAACATTGGCTGGGTGGCCCAATCTCTGCTCTGGCTGTCGCCTTTTTAGTCCTTAAGCCCTGGCAGAATGCAACTGGCTGTTTAAATGTCCAAATCTTCATTTGGGTTTGCCCCAGATGACTCCCGCATCCTTACTGCTGGCTCAGTGGTGACATGAGTACAATTGTAGCTTTTAGATGCACCAGGAAGTCAAATATTGTACAAATGTACACTTTACTTCAATTAATTATCACTTTTATTTTATTTTTTGTTGGCCATTTGTGTGGTACTGCTGGTTTCCTAGTGCTGCTCCAGTATTTTCAGGTCAGCTCTTTAAAGAGATCAATTGCAGGCAGGTGGTTCATTGTTTGCCATGTTAAGGGGAGGGCATACCAGATAGCACACTAACAGTAATGCTTTTTGCAATACTCGTAAATATTTGAAACTATCATGCAGAGTTCAGCCATACCCAGTTTGATCTCTACATAACTGCATTTGACAGAGCATTTTCGAGGCACATTTGTTCAGCCGTTTATTTTGCTCGTGGGAACGTTGCGCCTTCGGGGTCAGACTAACATCAGGGGCTGCTGTCTGTAGAAATAATAAAGCAGACAGTGTTACTTTGCAGAGGGCAGAGAAAGGCAAGATTGAAATAGATACAGAAGGGGGTTAAACGAGGTCAGACTGAAAGAGCTTAACGGTGCATAAAAGAGAGCAATGGGAAGCACTGGGGGGAGACATTGAGTGAGCAAAGGGCTAGGAAAAGGGAACATTTAAAAAGGAGCAAGAGAGAGAGAGAAATGGAGCATGTAAGAGAGATGGTTAGATAGAAAGTTAGAGGAGGGAGAGAGGGACCAGTGTAAGGGAGTCCGGTGCATTGGTCTCAGAAGAGGAACATTCTCCTTTGCTGGCATCTGCCACCACTGCTGAACACAGCTGAAGCCCATCTGAGGAGCGCTTCTGTCAGCCTTCCAAGCCCGCCACACACACACACACACACACACACACACACACACACACACACACACACACACACACGCACACGCATACTCACACTCTACGTGCACCACGAAGAAGAGGGAGTGAAAACCATAGCAGGCTCAGAGGCTTGAAGTCAGAGACGGAGCGAGAAAGAAAGATCGCAAAGACCAGCAGGATAAAGTAGCCGAAGTATCTCAGTGTCACCGCACATCCAACATCATTCTTTGGAGGAGACGTAGACTTTCACTCGGCAAACTGAATCCGTCAGGAACACAGGGAGGGAGGATGATCAAGTCCAGTTGGTTTTATGTCAAGTTCAAATACAATGAGAAGGTTAGTACTAATGTAGACTGTTTTCATTGTTTTCTTGGTCCTGATTTCTCTAATGGGTGTGCTTTTGCAAATATCTTAACAAATAATATTGATTGATTTTGACTTTTTTGTGCTTATAGATTATGCTTATTATGACTCTGCTTGCTCAAGTGAACGCTTAACATAACAAATGTAGCCTATATGTAGCCCGATACTTGCTGCAAATAGATGTTTTATACTTTTTTAAAGAAATGCTTAATTTTGCATTCAGTTTCCCTGGTTGAGAAAAGTGTGAGTGAGATTTTATATTTTCAAAAACAACCCAGTTTCTTGTCCCTAAACAAATCTAGCTTTCCCTACCTGTAGAATCCATAATACCAAATGTTTGGTAACATTTAATAAAACTTGTTTTGCTTTCTACCTTAATAGCATGTTACATGTTAAGTATTTCCTTCACGTATAGATCACTGTAGTGTAAATGAAGATCCAGCAGAGAAGAGAAAGTTTGTAAAGAAACATGTTGCACAAACTTTGATGCACAGTGTTCTAATGCATTTATTGATGTCAGCTTCTGGACATTAGATCCCATGGCTTGTGTGATAGGATAGAATCTGACGGGGACACAAGTCCTCAGTGTGACTGCTCTTTGTGTGGATGGGGTTACACTGTGAAAGCCAAGCTTTGGGTCAGCAGCTAGCACTGTCCCCAAATGTTTGCGGCTATGCTAATGAAAACGGCTAGTGTTACAATTACCTTCAGTCAGTTAAACAGTCAGTTAGCCAGACGTTAGCCAACAGTAACAATCCAGTCAGACAATGCGCCAATCAGGTGTCGTTTATGCCTGATCTCTCTCTGTGTCATGACAACAGTTGTAATGTTGACCCCTTGTGCTGCTCAAGTTCTTCACTTAGCATCAGGTGTCTGAACTGTCGGATCAATAAAGCTATCTCATTACAGAACACATGTTGAAGCAGAGCTCTGGTTACTAGGGTTTGTGGCTAACTTCTCACAATTTAGTTTGGACATGTGGTGCTATAAAAATATAAAAGTAGAGTATGTTTGTGGACAGGCTTGGCCATCCTCAAGCTTATCATAGTGGATAAGTGAGAGAGTGCCAAGTGGCCTCATGGAGCATCTGTCGGTGCCCGAAGTGCTGTTTCCATCTGGTCTGCCATTTTGTACTTTGGCAGTCTTGAGGTGGATAACAGAGAAGATGGCAGCTCTTTTTATCTTTCAGGACCATATCTATTTTAATGGTTGTTTTTTAAAGCTTGTCAAATTTTGTTTCAGCACATTGAGTCGAAAAAGAGCAAACTTCTAAACTATGGACATGAGTAAACAGACTATTAACCATAAATGATTTTCAAAAAGGAAAGTGGCAGATTTTTCCTAGAGTGGAAAAAGATTCAACATTCAAATGTATCATTATTTTCTTATTTTAGATCAACAGAGGAGCCAGCCAACAGAAACCAACAAAAGGTGTCAGATCGAAAACAAATGTTTCTTTAAAACTTGCCAAGGATGCAACAGTGGAGACGACAAGTTAAAGCAACCATGACAACGCCATGAGTGTTCACTCGCAGTGTCTGGTGTTAAAGAAGAAAAAGTGCTATGCTCTTTTCATTTCCTCTCTTTATCATCACATTACATTTGGTCAAAGTTAAGTGAGAACATTTTCACTTCACATATTCTCCTCCCAAAAGACGTAAGAGGATAATAGAGGGAATTGAAACGGAAAGAACCGAGACAATACGGCTGGTTGATTTTTCTTCTAATCTTGTTAAGTAAAGGCGCAAAGTTATACAGATCTAACGGTTGAGCTGGTTTGTTGCAAGCCTCATTGAATCAGAAATATCTCCCATTTTCACTGAATCGATTGCAGGAGCAGCAGACAGTATCATTACTACGAAGATATGAAACATTCAACAGCTTGCTCAGCTGGTGTTGTACGTCTGGCTTCACCTCGTGGGCTGGCTATCCTTCTTTTTTTTGTCTTAGAAGAAAATGTACACAAGAACAGGATGTGTGTGTCAGTGCTTATGGGGGTTTTGGATGGGAGCTGAGCGTGCGTTAGAGGAGAAGAAGGGCATAGGCAGCCGTCGGCTTTTTATTTGCTCCCAGCTGTCTCTCCTCGGGAGCAGCCAGCTCTATGCGATTACACATGATTGACAGGCACCCTTACAGCAGCATGCCAATAGGAAGTGACCTTAAACAAGTGCTGCCATTTTTGACTGAGTGGCTGTTTTTCCTTTGCCCACCCCCTTCCTCCCTCGCTCTCTGAAGGGAAAGAGCGAGAAGGGCACGAATCACGGTGGCTTCTGGGTCAAGAACTCAGGGTCACACATGTCTGGGGAAAGGGTAATTGCCACCCCTGTGTGTGGGCTCATGTCCTAAAGTGAGAGGAGAGGGAGGTGGGGACTGAAGGGAGTCTGGAGGTGGGTTACACAACACTGAAGTCCTGCTCCATGTGTCTGCTTGCAGCTCTTTGTCCTTCTTAGCCAGTGCCAGGACCCCCCAGTGGGCCAACTCTGGGGCCGCAGACCCACAGAGGGCAAACAGCAACCTGACTCACTCTGGACTAATTCAATTTAACACACACCGAGTGCCCTGTGATTGGTGTGTTAACTCTGTCCTCTCCCATGGCCAGATGGCTGCTCTCGGAGAGATGCATTTACAGTTCAGTGTATTTGACTGATAGCTTTATGAACATTCACCATCTACTGAGAAGAAACACAAGTAGGGGACCTCAAACTCTAACTTGACATACATATACAAAAATGTCAACAAGTATACCATTCAGACCCTTTATTCCAAACTCTACTTAGATAAAGTACGGACATATCTGGCAACTGTGGTTACATTGTAAACAAGTCTTGTTGCATTATAACATTGTTTTAATATTCCTGCAAAGAAACCATGATTTGTCATTTTATATGACAGTATTATATTTTAAATACTGAATTGATGTGTAAGAATTGTGTTACTGTTAGCTGAGGTGAAGCTAGTTTTAACTTGAAAGGGTTTTGCCCCTCCAATGGGTCACCAAATAAATCTGTTGAAGAATAATGGAGTGGAACACAAGGTTAGATTTTGGAAAAACTATTTAGATTCATTTCTGTGAAAAGTTTAGAAGGTCCATTACTTTAGCGTAGGTTCTAACAACTCATACATCAGAAACATGACGAGGGCCCCCTTCTCCAAAGAGCGTTCTGTAAGAGGTTAAAGGCCAGAAAGGTTGCAAGCGGTTGCAAGCCATTGGTTTAACCTTTAGCACTGCAGTTTATTTTATTAGCTTAGTGGATTGTTTTTATTTTACAACCCTTTATCCTCTCAATTATATAAAGCTTATGTTTGAAGGCATATAATTAATTGGTTGTCGCAGTAGGCATATACTAGCCGAGGACTTAGACTCCAAATTCACGTCTAGACTACTGTCTGTGGAAAAGTTTAGGAAACAAAAAACATTGGTTAAGGTTTGGGAAACAATTGTGGTTTTTGTTAAATGTTAATAAACCCTTGCATCTCATGTCATTTTAGACTTTCTTTGTAAGAAACCAGGCCTTGTTCTTTTCCTTACCATGATATAGTTATTCCACTGCCTTACAAAACCATAAAACAAAAAAAGTATCTGGTCTGCACCAAGCATAGCAAATGATGAGAAATGGTATGTATGCCGCTGATGTGGAGAGCCGTAATTTTAGCATTCAAATAAATGTAGAAAGGTCAAAAGTAGAATATGTCAATCTGAAATTACTTACTGTCACTAAGCAATGACAAGTTGTTACATATAAGCCTTTTACCCACGCCCTATGAGAATCATATACCAACACAGAAAGCTTGAGTATGCTTTGGGAAAGATTTGTCGCCTTACATTTGGCAGTGGATGACAGTTTCTGTGTCTGACTTCTGTTGTTTGTTATCTTGTGTATGTGAGCAGTATACTATATACACTGAACAAAAATACACTTTTGTTTTTGCTCCCATTTTTCATGAGATGAACTCAAAGATCTAAAACATTTTCTATATACACAAAATAATAATTTCTCTCAAATATTGTTCACAAATCTATCTGGTATCTGGTGTGACCACCATTTGCCTCACGCAGTGCAACACATCTCCTTCGCATAGAGTTGATCAGGTTGTGGATTGTGGCCAGTGGAATGTTGGTCCACTTCTCTTCAATGGCTGTGCGAAGTTGCTGGATATTGGCAGGAACTGGAACACGCTGTCGTATACGCCGATCCAGAGCATCCCAAACATGCTCAATGGGTGACATGTTAGGGTTAGGGTGTTCCAGTTCCTGCCAATATCCAGCAACTTCGCACAGCCATTGAAGAGGAGTGGACCAACATTCCACAGGCCACAATCAACAACCTGATCAAC